>NC_052057.2:82802352-83017352 GCF_903992535.2 Arvicola amphibius
TGGAATTCTAGCAAATGACAGACACCTTTGACCATCCCTATATTTGCTCATTTTATTGATTCTGACCCTTCCCTTTCTAAGTAACAGATAGTATGTTGGGTTTAGGGAACAAAAGTATAAAACAGGAGGATTATGACTTTACAATTTTTGTAGTTCTAAGAGCATATAATTGTATCTGAGAATTGAAGCATTCTATAATGATATGAAATCCATATAGTATCTTATCAGTTCAGATGTTGAGACTCTAACCTTGAATGCGAGGGGAATGGGGGATAACTATGGAGGGATGGTGGGGCTCTAATGATGGAATTAATGTGCTAAAAAAGCAGATACCAGAAAATGTGTACCTTGCATGTACCTTGCATGTCAGGACAACAAGGCAACATTTCTTTGCAAACCAGGGAGGAGGAGTCCTCACTGGGCCCTAATTCAGAGTCATCTCATCAACTGATGAAAATCTTGGATTCCAGCCTCCATAAATGTGAGAAATAACTGTGTGTTCTTTAAGTCATGCAGATTATGGCAGTTTTTATTGCATCTAAAAGGGACTGAAAAAAGTCATGGACTATCACAAATATATTTCTATGAGACTTTCATCTGAACTAAAGTTTGAATAAACTTACAGGATGTACAATGAACTCCATGAGAATAAATGCTCCATATGAAAAATGTAAAATGTCTGCCATGTCAGATACTCTAAAAAAATGAGGAGAGAATTTACAGTTGGCCAAAAATACACTAAAAAAACCCATAACTTCAAAAAAGGCTACTCAAAGTATATAAAGAATTTTAAGACTCAATATTAAATAATCATAAAGACATAAAGCAGCAACCTATAGATTGTGGCATACACATGCAACCCCAGCGATTGGAAGCAGGAGGATCAGAAAATTAATTCTAGCCTTCACTATATCATAAGTTAAAGTCTGTCCCATAAAACATGAGGGGGGATTGTTAGAGAGTAAGAGATGATTTACTGGGGCTAAAGAGTATTGTTCAATTCTAAAAATAAATGATATATTAAGCGATGATCAAATATGAAAGAAGTATCAATGTATATTACCAATTAAGAAACTGTTCTGAAAAGTCCATAAATCCTGGATAAGGCAGTTAAAAGATCAATTAAGACAGAGGGAAGGGTGACAAGCAAAGGGACAAGGGTAATAGAAATACTTGTGGTATATTACAATAGTAGATTCATGTCGTGGGACATTTGTTCAAACTCATAGACTACAAAATACCACAAGGACAACCTAATATAGATGCTGATGCTTGGATAATAATATGTTGTAAATCACTGAGCGCTCAGTCATTAATGATGGGGGCAGCTTTTTGTGTGTAGATTACTACTCAACATTTACCTTCATTTTTTAAAAGTCTCAAATCTTTATTAACATAGAAAGAAAACTTCAGGAAATAAATGGAAATCTCCAACTGACAGGACAGCTGGGGAGGGTATTTATAGTGTGTTGATGTTGTCAAGTATCAGATATCACACTGGGTTCTTCAGGATTCAGAACATGCTTTCAAGCTGTGTGCTTACTAAAAATCTCTCATGGTTGTTACTAGTGTGACTAGTATTCCCGACTGTAACTCTTATATATGGCCTCATATATACTTTTAAAAATTCATTTCTTCTCTTAGGATACATTTGTCTTCAATCTGCCACTATGGTCCCATTCATGTCCGCTGCATGGTCTCTTTAGGACAAGATGCTTTGCTGTTTAGTTTGGTGATGTAGACAAAGAAACTTAAACACTCTATTCTCATTGACTTTACCCCTGCTGCTTTGCACGTTGGGTCTTATATAACATCATTATGTTAGCTGGATGAGTGAGTTGTTCCAGTGAACCCCCCTAGAAATCCTCTAAATGTTGGATGCTTTTCTCTCTTTGAATTCAAAGGAGAAGAACAACACCTGTCTTGAAGCATGAGCTTCCTTGATTCGCATTTTATTTCTTATATCTTCCAAGCATATACAATGAACCCACACTCCATCGCTGCTGGAGCAGACAGATGGGGAAGTAGAAGTAATCCTGAGGTTTTTGTGGTCAGACAATCCCTCACCATGCCCACTGCCCTCTCCATGCACCTTCTCTTCTTTTCTGTTGGCCACAGCACTGGTAAAACAACTTTACTGAGAAAACACAATTTAATGAGTGACTTTCTACTCAATAAAACTGACATCTCTGAGTAATTTCTACCAGTATCTTTTATATTTCTCTTGAAATATATCCACCCCTTAGAAAAACTGAGAAAACTCTCCTTATTTTGGACTTCTCTGAAGTCCAAAGATGTCTTATATTTTATCTAAGATAATATATAGTGAATTTTATTTTATTCTGTAGACTGAAGAAGAAATACTCTTCAGAAGTGTTCCAGACCTTTAAAATCACATTGGAGTTTCAGATATAAATTAATATAATGATGTATGCCTATATTAAAACTTCTACAATTATATATAAGTATATATTATCTATTTTATGCTAATTATACATTAGTAAAGATGATAATATTTTCATAGCACACAATTATTAGTAAATTTTACTTATATAATTAATGTATGCATAATTTTATACTGTACAAGTCAGACCCACAACTGCTATAGTGGCACAAATATCACAGAAATATAAAACCATTTTTTTGATTGAACTTAAGGCCTGATCCACAAGATGAAGCCCATACCTGGCACCATTACTGGGAACAAACACTGGTACTCAGACAAGTCGTAGGTCCACAGGCAGAACCTATTACTTTGTTCTGCTTGGTGGACATGTATTAAATAGATTCCTAATGATGCAATTTCAAAGATCAATACATCTCTTACTCTCACCAGAGAAGTTGTTTTTGTGACAGGTAGCAACTAGCATTAGAGACTCCCTCCTGGTCAAAGTACAGAGAATAAAGGGTTATAGAATTTTCATTCCTATATGGTATACTTCTATTACAACCTCTCTTCCCAAGACTCAGGGATCATTGTGGAAGAGAGGGCAGAGAGAGAGGAAAATTCAGAGATGCTATACAAAATAACATTTTTTCAGACACAACAGTGGTATGTAAGAACTTGGAAGTTTTAACAGCATGCAAAATATCTATTCATTTTCAAGTCAGATAAAATCCTATCTATTGGCAATTGATAGTGGCTGGGAGAGAGTCATTTTTCTTTAAGGATGTGGCCCTCAAGGACAGTACAAAATAGATGCCAAATATAAAATACTCTAAGACTATAAAGACAGCACAGATTATATACTTCTTTTTCAAAGGACACAAGGTTGGCAGAATAGTGAAAAAGTAATGGATCTAGGCAGAGTTGGAGTAGTGGCTTGGATATTGGCAAACTACATGAATCAAGTTCTTAAAGAACTAATTAAGAAAGGTAATTTCTCAAATACAAACAGAATAATGTTATAAACTTTGGGAAGTAGATATGTAGGTGGGTAAAAGAGGTTGTGTGAACATTTTGAAAACATCTTTATCTCTTTATATTTTTATTTTTTATTTTATTTTTATTAAAAATTTTCATCTCCTCCCGTCCTCTCACTTCCCTCTCCTCCCCTCCCCTCCACCTATACTCCCACTCCCTCCCTCCCCAGGCTAAAGAGCAGTCAGGGTTCCCTACACTATGTTAAGTCCAAGGTCCTCCCAACTCCTCCCAGGTCCAGGAAGGTGAGCATCCAAACTGACAAGGCTCACACAGAGCCCATCCATGTCGTAGAATCAAAGCCCCTCGCCATTGTCCTTGGCTTCTCAGTCAGCCTCCAACATCAGCCACATTCTAAGAGTCCGGTTTGATCACATGTTCCATCAGTCCCATTCCAAATGGTCTTGGTGATCTCCCATTAGATCTGTCCTACCGTCTCAGTGGGTGAACCCACCCCTCACAGTCCTGACTTTCTTGCTCATGTTCTTCCTCCTTCTGCTCCTCATCAGGACATTGGGAGCTCAGTCCAGTGCTCCAATGTGGGCCTCTGTCTCTATCTCCATCCATCACCAGATGAAGGTTCTATGGTAATATGCAAGATAATCATTAGTGTAGCTATAGGACAAGGCCAGTTCAGGCACCCTTTCCTCTGCTGCCCAATAAACAAGCTGGGGATATCTCTTTAGACACCTGGGAACCCATCTAGAGTCCAGACTCTTGCCAACCCTAAAATGGCTCCCGTAATTAAGATATATACTTCCGTGCTCCCCCAACCACCCCTCCTCCATTGCAACCAATCCATTCCCTCAAGCTATCCCCATCCTCTCCTTCTCCCTTCTCTCCCCACATCTCCCCTTATCCCCACCTCACCACCCATCACCAGTGGGCCTTTATTGTTTCTTAATAGTCCCATTTCTCTTTCCACAGTTTAATTTCAATAATTTCCCAGAGAAAGTAAGAAAGCATCTTATCATAAAGATTAGTACAATCATTGTTCAAGACAAAGAAAGAAACTTCTTCCTGGCCTGACCAATATTGTAGCTTTGTCTTGCCTTCCTTGTCAAACAATGATTAAACTAAATTATTATATTTTTTGTTAGTATCTATTCTGAGGCAAGTCCCTAATACCTGAGTCCTCCTTTAAATCTTCTAACACAAGCAAGGGCTATGAGTAGCCAGCAATCTTAGAAAGATTCTACGTGGTCCTCTTTTCTGAATTACCACATTGCTCACAGTGATTGCTTTCCTGGGAGTTTACAATGAACTTCTTAATTTATATAGTTGCATACATGCTTTCCTGGTCTCCTGTGGATGAGTACTGTCTTCAAAGGTAAATTCTACTTAAAGTGCATATTGAAGGTGAATCCTTGCAAATTCTGTATTTGTATGTCTGGGTCAGAATTCAGTCAGCATATATACTTTTAAAGGTTGTTTTGCTTGATATTATACAAAATGTTTCAACTATTTTAACAATTTAAAATTTAAGGCACTTAAGATTTTATTTTTTTAGTGTCGTCACACATACATATATACACACAATCATACATCACGAAGCCATTTTTGAACCGATGTATTTCTCCCTGATGTCCTATTGTTCTGATATTAATTTATGAGCCATAGAAGCATATTCTTTTGTGGAGAGATGGCAGTTACACTCTCTTGAATATCACTTAGCTGTTTAGATTGAACTTTTAGTAACTGTAATTTTCAAGTTACAGAAGAAACTCAGACTGTTCTTTAACTTCCAAAATTGTACAGTTGACTCTAGTGGTCTGAAAAAATTTTATTAATACAAAAGAAAACTTCTTTTCCCACCATAGGGATCTAAAGGATGCAATTATCTTGCCTTATCAAAATTGAATTTGTAGGAGAGTACGTTGGCATTGCTTTAATTTTTAGATCTTTGTAGCTTAGAATATAATAATGCATCAATATCCTGGTGTGGGTGGTTATAGGTTTGTCATGAAATCTAAGTTTTAACTTGAATAAATACGCTTTTTCTTTTACTAGTCACCTTGCTAGCATCTATGTGCTTGACTCTAGCCCTTTATAAATTTACAGAACTGAAGTGTGAAGGCTCTTCAGTGGAAGCAGCGAGGGACAAGCATACCCTGCTGCAAATAACAACTTGATACCCAGTCAAATTAAGTACACATTCAGTTTCATTTAGTTTGTGCAGCAGACACTGGCTGCTGAGAGTCTATTGTAGGAAAACTTTTAAACGTAAAGAATTTGTGAGTTCATAGACTGATTTGGCAATTAGATTTATTTAAGAGTTTTTTTTTTCCAAATTTATTACATATGAATGTTCTGGTTGAAAGGTTTAATAAAAGCAGAGAAAACCATTGTTTTTATCTGGTACTAGAACTGGAAGGATCCAGGTATAACTCAGTGGCTTGATTCTTAGCAATTAGAATTTCTCCTGGGCTATCAATTGAAGAAAAACATGTGCTTAGGGCACCAAAACACAGTAAAGGCAATTTTTCACAGAGAGCACATGCTTGGCCATTATGCTTCCATTAGTGATTCTTTTAACTCCCTAACTCAGCTACTGATCCACAGACCTCTGTCCACATTGATAACAATAGTAGTTTTCCCTGTAAATGGTCAATACTTTAGTTCATGGTGCATCTGAACAGGAAATAACACAGAGTTTTCATTGGTTGACAAGTTGTCTTAAAAGCTGTTTGTGAAGGAAGAATGACAAGACTCATTACCTTTTCTTCTTTATAGATGAATACTTTGGTGCAAGAAGGAAAAGAAAGTTTACTTTGGTTGTCTGTAATAAAGGAAGATAAATATAACATGGCCAGTATTTGTTTAGAAAAATCACAGTCTTATATAAAGGGGCAGGGTAAGAAGTCTAGCATACAATCGAATCTCAGATCCTTTTTACATAGCAAGGGTTCTCTTACGTGTCAGTTTTGCATCATTTAAAAGACAGATACTACTGAGTTAAGTGGCTATCCAATGACCTTATAGTTATTTGTGTAATTGTAACATTTGTTTGGTTAATACTTTTGAACCTCATAACAGCAATGATCAATATATTATTAACTTTACCTTTTGTGCATGTAACAGATCTCATTGCTTCTCTTTCTTATATACTGAGCTCAGCCTAAAGCCCTGTCTCGTCGCTTCCCTTTACTAGCATTTTAAGACCAAGGCTTAATTAAGGGAGCCATTTTAGGGTTGGCAAGAGACTTGACTCTAGAGGGGTTCACAGGTATCCAGGGAGACGCCCCCAGCTAGTTCCTTGGGCAGCTGAGGAGAGGGAGCCGGAAAAGGCCAGATTCTATAGCCATACTCATGAATATCTTGCATATCACCATAGAACCTTCACCTGACGATGGATGGAGATAGAGACAGAGCCCCACATTGGAGCGCCGGACTGAGCTCCCAAGGTCCAAAGGAGGAGCAGAAGGAGGGAGATCATGAGCAAGGAAGTCAGGATTGCGAGGGGTGCTCCCACCCACCGAGATGGTGGGGCTGATCTAATTGGCGCTTACCTGCTCTTCAAATAGGAGAGGGAGGGGGAGTGGAGGGGGGGAGGGGAAGGTAAATAGGAGGAGGCAGAAAATTTTAATAAAAAAATAAATAAATAATAAAAAAGACTCAGGCAAACTAAATGATAAGGGAAAGTAAACTTTGTGATCTACACAGTCCCTAAATCTTCACTGAACTTTAATGCTTCTATCACTGACCTCCAATTCTTATAGATTTTAGGAAAATACTATATTTATATATTTATATTTATGTGTGTGTTTCTAGAAATTTAATGTAACAGAAACTTCAGTGAATATCTCATACATATGTAATCAATATTGGAACAGCTTAAAAATTGAATGGGCATAAAGAGATATTCCATACCAGAAACTGTTTCTTCTCATACATGAAGGCAGAAAGGAAAGAAATTGGGATGTATAACAGAACTCTGTTGAATGCACATGTTTGGAGAAGGATAAAGTTGAATGAAGGAGAAGGATAAAGGTAAATGAAGGTGAATGAGCACAGATACTTCACAGATACTAGGCACCAGTGGGGAAGAACAGTATGTGCCTTGCTGTCCGTCCTTCTCTTTACATGTCTCCATGTAGTATATTCTGCCTTTCATGAGTGGCATCTCCTTTAGGCCAAAGTAATGGCAGAGAATAATAAATGATGAGTTAATATTCTGAAGAGCAAGGAATAACAAATATACATTGACTTCACATATATAGGTATGTGTGTATGTGTGCAATAAATGTATGTGACATATTTATTTATGTGCCAAATAAATCGAAGAAATTCATGTTAGCATGTTTTAAATTTTTGACAGCATCTGTCTTTTTCAAGTATTTAATTTTCAAATTACCCAGAATTGTACATAGGATTTTTCATTTTATACTTTATGTGTCTTTGCAGTCTTTGCCCTATTCATAACATCATCGTGTACTGCTGTATTACTTTATAGCATACTGATTCTATGTAATAAATTTTTAAATCATTCTCCTCATTTTCTACTTGTATGTTTGTATATGTTGGTAAATTTATATGTGTGTATTTGTAATTCTATTTCCTTTTTGTTTGTTTTATGGTAAATTTTAATTTGATGAGTTCAATTTATTTAACATGGTAAACATTTTTATCTTATTTTTTATTCTTTAAGAGTTTATACATATATACAATGATTTTAGCCCTACCCTTTCACTGTTACAGTGGCTCATCCCCTATCCTCCTATTAACACCTGCTGTCTTTCTTAAATTAATACTAAACTAGCCTCTTCTTAAATTATTACTTTCCTGTGTGGATGCCCTTTGGAATTTAAATAGGGCTGTCGGCATGAGCATGGATGGAAATATTTTCTAAGTTGAAAAAAAAAAACAAGCTATAATGAAATAAGACAGGAAACAGTGAACTGTGTATTTAAACTGCTGGTTATGGTGTCAGAATGGTACAAACTGCATCTCACTTGGATAGTAAATCCACCCATGTTTGTCAGAACACTTTGCTGTGGTTAGTAAGGGTCCTATGTACTACAAGGAAAACGCACTGTGATTACAATTAGCATGCTCATCTAAATCACAGCCTAGCCTTGTTTCTTAAGTGCCAAGTTCTGTTCTTCCACTGCTCTTTCCTGCAGTTCAGAAAATGTCCTATCAATTTCAAGAAAACACCATAATGTGTAGCATATCATTCTAAGATTTCTTTCAAACCCATTGCCCATCTTCTACCTCAAGAATTAATGGTAGAATAAATGAGAATTTGGAGAAGGTCATGTGGTATTTTCATTCACCCTTTCGAGGATCCAAAGGGAAGAACATTTTGGAGTTTGCTTCAATATATTACATATTTTGATGTCTCATCTATACCTGTGAATTTATTCTCTGAGAAGACCAAGAATCTCTGAGATACGTAGTTGGGGAAAGTTGGACCTTTCTGGTTTTTCTGTTTTGTTTGTTTTCAGAGTGAGACACGGAAGATGAATTTGAGTTTCATGATACTGGGAATCATAATGATAGTTTTGAAACATTTGGAATATTTTTTCTAAAACAATCCACAATCGAAAACTGATTTTTCTTATTCACCAGTAAATTTATAGTCAATATTTCTAGCACTAGTCTTGCATAAATTACAACAGGAATTTTCGAATCACATCATATTAAAAGCTGTATACCGTCTGTAGGCTTCATGAGTGATTAGTGTGACTACCAGACCTATAGATTGTAAACACCTTTTTGTCTAATTAGGTCTGTTGAGTGATCCTGTGAGAAGTTCTGAGCAACAGCTCTGCAGTTTACACAGTGCAACAAAAAAAAAGTCTGATTCAGTTACTGTAGTAGTTATAGAGCAATCACACTTAACCATTCTTAATCAATTGTTATCTTTGCTTTTTTCCATTATTTTACTATTATTGAATTAGATTCCATTGTTGAATTTGACTGTTTCTATGGAAATACCATGTGGTTTTAATTAGTACTTGAAGTCAGGGCTTCCAGAGGAACCCCAACACTGATTCCCATAGTGACTGTATTAGTTTGCATCCATACTAGTAATAGACAGATATTCCCATCACTCTATATCCTTGACATCATGAGCTTTCACTTATTTTATGGATCTTAGCCATTCTTAAGAATTAGTATGAAATATCATAGTAGTTTTGATTTGCATCCCTAGTAGCAAAGGATGTTGAACATTTTCTCTAAGCATTTTAAAACATCTAAATTTCTTCTTTTGAGAATTCTCTGTCAAGATCTATTCCCATTTTTAAACATCAGGTTACTTGTCTTCTTGAAACATAGGACGTTTTTAGCTCTTTATATTTTCTATATTAGCCATCTATCAGATACATGTCTTATGTGTAGTTTGTATAAATCAAAGTTTCCCATTCTGTAAGCAGCTGCCTTGTCCAAGAGACATATCCTTCTTAATACAGAAGCCTCTCAGTTTCATGAAGTCCCATTTGTAAATTGTTGATCCTAGTGCCTGTGTAAACAGTGTTCTGTTCAGAAAGTTTATTTCCTGTGCCAATGAGGTCAAGGCTATCCCCTAATTTCATTTGTGTTAGTCTCAGTTTATCTGGTTATATGGTTAGGTCTTTGATCCATTTTGATTTGAACTGGGTATGGGCTGATGAATGTGAATCTATTTGTATTCTTCTGCATCTTGTCATCCAGCTTGATTAACATCATTAGTGAAGATGCTGCCCCTTTTCCCAGTGCACTTCTGACTTCTTTATCAAAAATCAAGTACCCATAAGTTTAATGGATTTATTTCTGGTTCTTCCATTTGATTTCATTGATCAATGAGTCTGTTTTGTACCAAAGCAATACCTTATCATCATTTTTATTATTTTTCTGCTATACTAAAACTTGAAATCAGGGATGATGATACACCCAGAAGTTTTTGTTATTAACGATTATTTTAGTTATTCTGCTTTTTCACTGAATTTTCTATGAAGCTGGGAAACATCCCTTTATGATCTGCTAAGAATTATGATTAAATCACGCAATGAATCTGTAGGTTAGTTTTTATAGAATGTCCGTTTCACTGCATTAATTGTACCAATTTCAAGAGAACTTGAGATTTTTTACATTTTTGATTCTTTATAGGGTTTGGATTCCTGAGAAAACGTGCCCTTTAAAGTGAACTGGGTAACGTTTCTTCTGTTTCTATTTTGTAGAATGATTTGAGAAGTGTTAACATTAACTTTCCTTTGAAAGTCAGGTAGAATTCTGTGTTAATACCAATGGCCTGTGTTTTTTGGCTTGGAAATTCTTTAATTAGTGCTTCCATTTCGCTGGGAGTTTTAGATCTGTTTACATTTCTTCTCTGATCCTGATTTTACCTTGGTAAGGTTGAATTAAGAGGAGAACAAATAAAGATCATCAGTTACTCTCTGTTTCCCTGGACTGAGTGGTCTACATGTTTCTAGGGAGTGCCTGCTGTATTTGCTGTATTAGCTGAGATAAATACGTGTTCGGGGGAGATTAGAACTGGAAAATCTTTGTGATCCACCAATAATGGGTTTATGGGGAAAGAGAGGCTTCAGCAGATTTTCTGCTACCAAGTTACTATAAGGCATGGGGTTTGGAGTCTGAAGAGGAGAGAAAGTGGTGAAGATAACCTATATGTTTCCCCTGGCAGGAGTTATTTTTCATCTTGAAATAAAATCTTTTTCTCCTCCACATTTCTTTATTCAGCAGTGAAACTATGGATCATTAATTTTTCAATATATTATAATCTCTCATCGCTGATACTCACCTTGCCTAAATCATCCTGGGGGTTGTCTTTAAAGTTTCTACTTGCTTTCATTATGTGCTCATACTATTTTTATTACTTTGGTTTGTGTCACATATTTTTCTGCTAGGGCTATAATTCATGCAGAGCTTCAATCACTTTATATCTATATGAACAATGTTTAGTTGTTATTGGAGATTCATTGTGTCAAGACTTTAGATAATCAGAAGTAAATCCTTTACCAAATCACAAGCTTGTACAAAAATCCTAACTATAAGCTGCTGTGGGTGTTTTACTCTTTTGCTTTTTGAGGGTCCCATCACCCAGCTCCAAAATAAACCCCACAGAAACCTATTCTTTTTTTTTTTTTTTTTTTTGTTTTTTGAGACAGGGTTTCTCTGTGGCTTTGGAGCCTGTCCTGGAACTAGCTCTTGTAGACCAGGCTGGCCTCGAACTCACAGAGATCCATGTGCTTCTGCCTCCCGAGTGCTGGGATTAAAGGCGTGCGCCACCACCACCCGGCTGAAACCTATTCTTAGATATGAATGTCTGGCCGTAAATTGGCTTGTTTTTGCCAGTTTTTCTTAATTTAATTATCCTGACTACCTTTTGCCTCTGGGCTTTTATCGTTCTCTATTTCTGTATACCTTTCTTTACTTCTTTCTCCATGGCTTGCTGTGTGTATCTGGGTGACTGGCCCCTGATGTCCTCCTCTCCTTGTTCTCTTGCTCCTTGTTCACTATTTTTTACACTCTCTGCCTACTATCCATGCCTATCCTTGCTCCTGCCTCACTATAAGACACTCATCTCTTTAGAAGGACCATCTGCTGCTTTAGATAGGCACAATAACACAGCTAAACAAATGCAGTGTAAACAAAACTCACAGACCTGAAAATAATATTCTCCAACAACAAGCATGGTTTCTTAAGTCCTGCTTTATCTTCTATTAATTTCAAACTTCTATGTTTCAATGCTTTTGAGTGAAGAAATGCATGAAATTTTTCTTTGGATCAACTCTGGATAGAAGGTGCACTGGAAATAGCATTCTGAAAAGTGTAGGCCCTGTTTAGCAAAGAAAATACATTGCTTATTAATAGATGCAGGTTCTATGTCTGCTTTTATAACCACTTTTATCTTCATAACCGTGTTAAATGGTATTTCCTTGGACCACAATTGAATTGATCATAGCTCTCCAAAGAAATAGAAAAACCTGATGTAGGATTGTAGATTCAGATAGTAAAAAGAAGGCAAGTGAGAGACACTATATGCTAGGGAGAATGAGACACAGAAACTGAGAGAGAAATATATAGAAACAGTAAGAATATGGACAAAAATATGTTTATGTTTGTGAACATTAAAAGGTTTGGTGAACTTTCAACTACAAGCTAGATATCAGGAAGCCACTTGTATAGTTTGAATTTGATTTCCTAAGACCGAGAGGAACTGATACATGTACAATTCAAAGGTCAGAGACAAGTGTCTCAAGTAAAGCAGACAGACAAGAAGGAAAAAGCTGATTTTTCCTTCTTTTTGTGGACTTAGGTCCTCAGTGAGTTAGGAGAAGCTCAACTTAGGGCATGGTATTTGGTCTTAGTTTCATTGCTGCTGCTGGATTAAAATACCTAGACAGAAAGTTAATGGAAAAGGGATGTTTTTCATTTACAGTACCATATTATGGTCTATTACTGTGGGGAAGTCAAGGTAGGAAGTTGTCTTAGTGTTTTTTTTTTTTTTTTTTGGTTTTTCGAGACAGGGTTTCTCTGCAGTTTTTTTAGAGCCTGTCCTGGAACTAGCTCTTGTAGACCAGGCTGGTCTTGAACTCACAGAGATCCGCCTGTCTCTGCCTCCCGAGTGCTGGGATTAAAGGCGTGCGCCACCACCGCCCGGCTTAGTAAATGTTCGATTGCAGTGAAGAGACACCATGACCATGCAAACTCTTATAAAAAAAACATTTAAGTGGGGCTGGCTTGTAGTTTCATAGGTCTATTCCATTATTATCATTGTGGAAAACATGGCTGGCATGCAAGGGGACATGGTGATGGAGAGGTAGCTAATTGTTCTATATTTTGATTGGCAGGCATCAGGATAAAGGGACAAAAGTCCCAGCTTGAGTACTTATACTATATAAACAGTATAAATCCCAAAGTCCTCCCACAGGGACATAATTTCTCCAAGAAGGTCATGCCTATTTCAAGAAGGCATTATCTCCTAATCCCTGTCAAGTAACGTCACTCTCTTATGGCCAAATGTTCAAATATATGAGCTGATTCAGGCCATTCCTATTCAAACACCACAGAAATTCCAGTAGCTAGTCACATGATGTCTGTAGTCAAGAGCAGACAGAAGTGAACGCTTCTTGTTAAGGATACTCAAACACACACCTAGTGATGCACAAATACAGACACATTGAGGAAATACAGACACAGTGACATATTCTCAACAGTCTTCAAACAGCTATAGATGCAAGCTAATGGAATAGGTAGACAGAGCAGACAGAAGGCATAGAAAGAGTGGGGTAGAAAGTTAAAAGTCTATGATCTCGGTTAAATGGCAAAACAAAAAAGGAAGGCAGACATTAATGCAGGACTATTCAATAGTAATTCTAGAAGAGTATTAAGAAGTACAGTATTACAATGATGTACTTCTTGGTCACACTTTGACCTGAAACATATATCTCTTAGCGTATTTATTCTCTTTATTATTTTTTGTGGTAATTTCATCTATGGACACTCTATTTACATCATTTCCTCCCCTTCTCTCCCACTCTTTTTTTTTTTTTTACTTTTTTTTTCTCATGGTTTATTTTTTTTTATATTTAAAAATTTCCATCTCCTTCCCTCCTCCTCCCCCCTCCCTCCCCTCCTTCTCCCCCTTCTCTCCCCTCCTTCTCCCCCTTCCCTCCCCTCCCCTCCACCCATACCTCCCCTCCCTCCCTCTCAAGGCCAAGGAGCCATCAGGGTTCCCCACTCTATGCTAAGACCAAGGTCCTCCCAACTCCCCCCAGGTCCAGGAAGGTGATCGACCAAGCTGAGAAGGCTCCCACTCTTACTAGATCCCCAATTCCTTCTTGAACTCATGGACTCCTATTCTTCTCTATGTCCCTGAGTTGCTTTAGTGCTATTCATTATGTGTCTACCTTTAAATTTAACTGTTTGGGATTTGAAAACCTATCATGAGTTTTATCGCTGAAGAAAACGGATGTTTCCTCTTTTAGTGATTAATTTCCTGTTGCTCTTCACCCAGGGCTACAACCTTGTGAGCTTCTCTCCATTCATATTCAATGTCAATTGGAACTGTCACTCTTCAAGTATAGTTTAAATAACCATATTGTTGAGATTTTATGGATCTAGCTGTTCTGTCATTTCAGAAAGGTATGATATCACAACAGACACCCCTGTCCTCTGCCTCTAATAATCCTTTTCTGCCCTTTTCTTTTATGTTTTCTTAGCCTTAGCTGTAGGACTTAAGTTGTAGATGAGTCAATTGATGCTGAGCATCCTATGTTCAGTTGCTGTTCCACATTGACCAGTCTGGGCTTTCTGTTACGGTCTCTATTTCCTACAAAGAGAAACTTGGTTGATGAGGTATGATAGCTTTCATTGTAGGAGTTTTTCACTCCTTCATTAGCACTTTTTCCCATAAGCAATTAATTTTTAATAGAAAAATGACTTATTATGGCTCACAATTCTAGGTTATAGTTCAATAGTGCAGGGAAGTCACAGCAGAAGGACTTTAGGGCAGATGACCACATTGTATTCATAGTCAAGAAGCAAATACTAAAGAATGCACTCTCATGCCTTATTTTAATGCCACTGAGTCTTAGTGTTGCAATAGAAATGAAACTTAATTCTTGCCCCGGGCAAGCAATAAATAGAAATCTTGCAGCTTACTTTTATGTCACTAGAAGGAGGACAAAAGATGGTATAATAGATACTCTGGGAGAACGTTGTCTGGAAAAGAAACAAGATAAGTTTAGCTCTAAAAAGCATAGATGACAAAAATTAAAGAGAAATGATACAGTAAACATTGTGTAGGCAGTGAAATGTTGGAAGAGGAAGATTAAAGAAAATTTCTGCATGTACGCCCCACGGGGCTCTAATTTGATATATTTTTCTAGATATCAGCTCTGCATTATATAGAGATTTGCTCAAAATTTAATTCTCTTATCATTTCACAATAACACTTTGCCAAAAATTGTTGAAGTCCTAAATCTCTTCTCCCAAACCATAAATGTAAATAATTCTCTGTTAAAATTCTACTATTATCCCCAAATATATCTTCCCTATAAAGTAGTTTTATTTGTTTGCAGTTTAACTTGGCATTTTTATTTGCTTTTATGAATAAGTGTGGAAGCGTTTGACAAATATTTTTTTATGTTGACAAAGGATTAAACCTGTGTGTAAGGTACTGAAAATAGATTGGAGCTATAGAAGAGCAGGTCTTTTCTTGACTTGTAGCTCTTGTATGAAAACAAATATCATTTTCCAAAAAAATGGCACTATTGTGGTCTGAATTTTTGACAAATTTAGATATAGCATCACAAAAATGCAATGTTATTGTTCCTGGGTAAAGTGATATAATGAGGCAATTAAAGAAATAAATATGATGCCTTATTATAGTAGGAGTAATTACCATAGAGGTAGAGAAAAGTACAATATAAGGATCCCTTTCTATTCACAAAATGAAGAAGCAAAGTAAAAATCTACCAATGACATAGCCTTCAAGAAAGAGGCTGAAGATTGACTGGATGGCTGAGTAAACATTGCTTTACACATTAAGCTCACTGGAAAATCAATTTATGTTGTTTATGTCATAAAAATTGTGACATTTTGTTATTGCCATCCAAGTAGGATAACAGAATTTCAAGAGACATAATTCTAATAAGAAATATCTCCCCCCCCTTGGTTACAGAACATTTGTAGAAAAATGATCTATTTGAATGAAAAGTTCAGGTTTTGAACCATTTATCACCACAGAATTATTTACAAAATTTTAGCTTTCTGTATTCAGATCTATTTAAAATTTTCATTTATTCTGAGTTGGGCTTTTTGAGTAACTGATTAAGGATAAGAAAGAAGTTTCTTTCTTTTGCATATGTGTGTTTTGCCAGCACCATTTATAGAAATTTTTTTCTTTCCCCATTAATGTTATTAGTACCTTTGTCAGAAACAATTTGCCCTGAGATAAACAGGCCAATTTTAGGCTATTGTTTTTAATATTATGCTATATTGGTCTTTATATCTGCATTTTTACTACTACTATGTTTTGAATACTGTAGTTTTTACTATATTTGGAGTTAGACAATGTAAGTCCTGCTTGTTCTTTTTACTCAACATGATTTTGACTATTTAGAAATTTTGCATTTTTATATAAACCCTGGGATTTTATATTTCTTCATATTTAAATAATGGGATTGCAATTTGATAGGGACTGTGTTGAATCTGTGCATTACTTTCTGTTGGATGGATATTTATTTTAACCAATGAAAAAAAGATATTTTCAATTTGAATATGTGTGCTCAATATTTATCTTCATCAATTTTAAATAGCTTTCACCACAGATTTTTATTCCTTTTTCCTTTTCTGACTGAGCTGTCAGGGACTTCCCTTAGCCCAGTAAGCTAAAGTAACATAAATACAATTTCTTGATACAGCATGGCAGAGAAAAAATATTTTTAAGTTTTCCATGTTTAGTAATATTAGCTTTTAGCCTTTTAAAATTGTTTCTATTAAGTATAAATTTATTATTAGTATTAATATTGAGAATATATCTATCCTGATTATGTGATTTTAATTATTCATTTGGTTGATATATCTTATTATATTTAATGATTTGCATATGACAAAACCTCTTTGCCTCTTTGAGATAAATGCCAAATGATATTGGTGAGTATGTTTATTATGGGAAATTAGATCCATTTTACAATTTTGTTGAATATTTTTACATTCACATTTCTCGAAAATTAGTAACCAATTACTTTTTTGGTTGTTCTCTTTTTAAAATTTTAGTAGCAGGGTGATGTGAACCTCATATAATGGACTTGTACAAATTCTTTCAACTTGAATGTTTCAGAGATATTTCTAAAACTATAATTTTTAGATTATACTAAAATGTAATTTTAGCTATCTCTTGTATAGATGGTATGCTAGTCAGAGTTATTGTGAAAAGAGACTATATGAGGTGTGTGGTGCATGCATATGTTATGCATGTGTATAATTATAATTCTATCATTTATTTAAAAAATTAAATATTCTTGTTACAAAGTCTGGGAAGTCCGATAATATAACAGCCAATTCCAGGCAGGGAGCCCCCTATTGAGCCACAGGCCACAAGGGGCAGTGAGTCCCAGGCAGGGAGCCACATGGCAGGTGAGAGACCTAGATGGATAGGCACACCATAATAGTGAGGTTGGATATATATTTAGCGGGTTATGGAAGGGAATGGGAAAGGGGAGATGGGGGAAAGAGCAGAGAGAAGCAGAGAGGGACACACAGAGAGAGGGGGAAGGGGAGAAGTAGGGAGAAAGGCGTGAAACTGCCTCTTTGGGAGAGAGATAGAAATGAGGGACTCAGGCAGCAAGCAGCAAGAAGATCTGCTTGCCTTGGCAATGGTTGTGTGAGGGAGTGGTCAGGGTTTGTATTTTAAAGGGACAGGACAGATGATTACATTGGGTATAGTCAGAAGTTATCACTTTAGAATTTTGAAGATTAGCAATCCACAAAAGCTCTTCCACGCTGGCACCACTTCCTTCCCAGCGTCTTTAGTGAAGACCTGTTTCCATCTCTGGGTGGGCACTGTTTGCTCATAGCTATTTCCTTTCTGTTCACAAACCCAGCAAGGGAGCATCATTTTCTCTCTTTCTCTCTTAAGTCTCCACCGTGCCTGAAATTTTTATGATAACCAAAGAGTACTATGTGCTACAGAGAGTGGCAATGCCCTTGCTCCTAAAGTTTCAGTCTAAAAGTTTCAGTTTTATCTTGTAATCATATTTACATAGGAAAGAAGTTAAATCAATGAGCAATTTCTATTTAAATAACTACAGCACAGCAGTATCCAACTGTTTATATGAGAAAGTGAAATTAGATGTGATTTACATGTATGATTCTGCTTTTGTGATTTCTTCACTAGAGAACATTAAGCTATGTATTTAATGTTCCACATATAATTTCTATATATGCGTTTTACTCATTAACTAAATTTGTATTTGAATTCATCAAAAAGAGTAAGTTATTTTGAGCTTAGATATATACTATCAAGACATTTTTAAACCATTATAAATATTTTGAGCTTGTGCTATTATAATGAACTTGGAAGTGAATTCTTGTTTCATTTGCAAGGTAATGACTGCCCTCTAGTGGTTTCTGGATCTTTGCAAATACAATAAAAATAATTTCATTTCCAATTTATTTCAAATACGTAAGTTAAAAAGAAAAAAATGTTTTAAGATAATATGATAAAATATAAATATTAGAAAATAATATATGTACTGGTCTCAAATAGTTATAAAATTAGCATCACTATAAATACCACGAACCTTTCTTTTAATAAGCCAGTTATATTTACTAATGTTTAAATTACAATAGAAAATTCTAAGTGTCCCTTCTTCTATCTGTTGTCAACACATTAGCAATATTGGGATTAATGTCTAGGAGGGGTTGATTATCTACAATGGCTTTAGCTAGGTCAAATGAACTTAAAACATGTTAACTCAATTAAACATATTTTATACATTTTGGAGGTGCTGAAACACCAGGCTTGATATTTTAAATTGCCTACCTAAAAGTGATAAATTGTGATGTGTAGACAATTCAATGAATGAATATCATTAACTTGAAAATGTCAGTTTAGCCTGGGTATGGTCCTTTGCTCCTCTATACCTAGCAGGATAACTGCAAGTTTGAAGTATAACTGTGTTCTGCTAGAAATGAAATAATATAAAATCTTAAAATAAATTAATGTGTAGTTTTACTCTTAGTTTATTTTGCTAAACTTATGCTAATGAAAGTGACATTTGCTATGAAAGAGAGGTGAATTTGAACTTGAACAAGTTTAATTCTTTTTGTTTGTTTGTTTTGTTTTGTGTCTTTTTAGATTTTTTTAAATACCAATCCAATTCCCACTTCCTCCCCTCCTCCCATTCCCTCTACACATCCTCCCACTCCATGCCCCCACCCAATCCTAAGAGAGGGTAAGGCACTTTGCTCTGTGGAAAGTTCAAGCCCTCCTTACTACATCTAGGCTGAGCAGATATACACCCAAAAAGAATAGGATCCCAAACAGCCAGTATATGCAATAGAGATAAATCCCAGCGCCACTGCCAGGGGCCCCTCAGTCTGCCCTAGCCGTACAACTGTCAGCCATATTCATAGGGACTAATTTGGTCCTATGCTTGTTCCTTCCCAGTCCAGCTGGAGTTGGTGAGCTCCCATTAGCTCAGGTAAAAGTTTCAGTGGATGGACCCTTTATGGTCTTGACCTCTTTGCTCATATTCTCATTCCTCCCACTCTTCAGCTGGACCTTGGAAGCTCAGTCCAGTGCTCTGGTGCGGGTCTCTGCCTCTGTTTCCATCTGTTGCTGAATGAAGGTTCTATGGTGGTATTTAAAGTAATCATCAGTCTGACTAAAGGGCTAGGCCAGTTCAGGCACCCTCTCCTCTATTGCTTAGGGTATTAGCTGGGGTCATCCTTGTGGATTCCTGGGAATTTTTCTACAGCAGGGTTTCTGGCTAATCCCATAATTGTTCATTCAATCAAGTTATCTTTCCCCTTACTCTCATATTTGTCCTTCCTCCCTCTCGACTATCTCATTCCCTCAAGTTCTCCTCAACCCATCCCTTCTCCCCTCCTTTTTCCCTTCTCCCCTACCTTCTACCCATAAAAAATACTTGAGAAAAAGGATCTCATCCACCGAATTATCACACACTGAATTTTAAAAGAGAAAATGAAAGTGTGAGAATGAACCATAAGTTGATTTCCTTCTCATAGTATAGGTTCAATATAGCTGGAAAACTCTAGGAGTAAGAGTTTTTAAAACTCTTAAGTCCTTGTCTCTAATGACATGCCCATAAAAATATTTTAAAAAGCATAATTTTAGAAAAGTAGCCTTTGTCATTAAGTTTATATTTTCTTCAGGATCACATTCTCCAATGTCAATGACAAATCCCAAATATTGCAACTATAGAGTTCTCTACTGTGCTTGTAGACAGCTCCTGAGTTGGAAATATTTTTGTAGTTCAGCTGCTCTGAGTCTCCACCATCAAGAACTATTCACTCTCTTTGATACTACTGGTAGAACTCTCAGGAATCTTCCATGTAATTTTCTTCTGAACAGAGATGACCTATTGTCCTTGGTGGAAATGTCACCATTCACAAGAACATGCTAAAATGCAACAGTAAACTGCTTTTCTTTGCTATAGATAAGTTTCTAAATTTTATGTAATCCCATTCATCAGTCCTTTGGATTATTTCTGGCATTGAAAGACACACACACAAAAAGCAAATAAAATATTTCTATATCTATGTATTGAAGCATTTTAATCTGTTTCCAAAGTTCCATATCTTTCATTAAAGTTTTTGATCTATACTAACTGATTTTTTCTGCAGACTGAAAGATAAGGGTGTAATATTTACAGGCAATATGTTTTTGTACATTAAAGAATCTATCAGGAAACATCTATAGCTGATAAACACTGCTGTGGGACAATGGTTTTACCCTGTAAAGACTTGTTTCTTGTACTTGTTTAATAAAATGCTGATTTGCCAGTAGCCAGGCAGGAAGTATATACAGGGTGACCAGGCAGGAAGTAGAGGTGGCATTGAGAACAGGAGAATTCTGGGAAGAGGAAAGACTCAGTCTGAGTCATCATCTAGATACAAAGGAAGCAAGATGTGACTGCCTCACCAAAAAAAGGTACCAAGCCATGTAGCTAACACAGACAAGTATTACGAGCCAATATAAGTTATAAGAGTTAATAAGAAGGGGACCTCATGAAGCTGGAAAGCTTCTGTACAGTAAAGGATACTATCTTTTTGGGAAAGTATCAACCTACAGAATGAGAAGAGATCTTTACCAATTATGCATCAGAGAGAAGATTTGTATCTTGAATACATAAAGCTCTAAAAAGGAAACTGTAATGAAGAAAACAAATAACACAACTAAAATATGGCATATAGAACTCAATAGAGATTATCAAAAGATGAAACAGAAATGTCTAAGAAACAATAAGAAAAAAGGTGTTTAATAGCTTTAATCATCAGAGAAATGTAAAGAATGGCTACATTTAGATATCATCTTATCCTAGTCAAAATACCCAAGGTTAATAAAACAGGACTCTCTAGGTAGGAAAGGATATTTGAAAATGGAACCACTTAATCATTGATGATTGGGGTATAAACTGGTATAGCCACTCTGGAAATTAGTGTGCAGTTCCCTCAAAACTCTAAAAATTGATCTACAACAAGATCTAGTTACACCAATATTTGGCATTTACCAAAGGACTACATTGCACCATAGAGATATTATCGTCATAGGTAGGCATTTCTGCTCTATTCATGATGGGTAAAAATTAGAAAGAGACTTGATGTTCTTCAACTGATGAATGCACTTATGTAATAAATGGGATGATGGAGGAGTGTCTATGTTTTAATTTCATTGGTTAATAAAGAAACTGCCTCGGCCCTTTAATAGGACAAAAAATTAGGTAGGCAGAGTAAACAGAACAGAATGCTGGGTAGAAGGCAGTGAGGCAGACGCTTCAGGCAGTCACCGTATGCATTCGCCATGCTTTTCTTCTCCAAGACAGATGCAGGTTAAGATCTCTCATGGTAGGTGACGACCTCGTGGTGCTATACAGATTACTAAATATGGGTTAAAGCAAGATGTGAGAAGTTAGCCAATAAGAGGCTGAAACTAATGGGCCAGGCAGTGTTTAAATGAATACAGTTTCCGTGTAATTATTTTGGGTAAAGCTAGCCAGGTGGTGGGACACAGGCCTGCCATTCCTTCTACAATGGGACATTTATACAATGAAATTATTATTCAGTTCTTAAGAAAAACTAAATTATGAAATTTGAAGTAAATAGATGTAACTAGAAACTATAATCTTGAGAAAGGTAACCCAGAAACAAAATGAAAAATATAGAAATTTTTCTATTCTATGTTGATGTTTGAATTTAAGATTTATATACATGTACTTCAAGTAAAATAACCACAGAGTTCAGATAGCTACCAAGGGACCAGAAGATAGTTGATCTTTTAAGGTAGAAGAAATGAAATATAATGTCATAAAGATGTAAAGGGTAAACAAGAATGGGAAGGTTAAATTAGGAGGCACATGAGGGAACAGGGTAAAGTAGCAAATATGTGAAGGGGAAATTAACAGAAAAGTCCTTTTGAAAAGACAAATGGAAATCTACCACTGTAGAAACTTGCAATATTTATATAATTTATATTATATCTTTAGCTCATATATGTATACAATTTATATGTTTATAATTTATATGAAATTCCATTATATATTATTTACCATCAGGAATATATATGCATATATATGTATGTGTGTGTGCATCTATGGAATTTAAATGGCATCATTATATAAGGGTTAGACAGTGGTTAAAGTAGACAGAATATTAAGTAAAAACAATAGGACTAGAAACTGATTACCGCTTGTTGAATCATTGCCAAATGAGCTCCATAAAGTCCTCCCTTCAAACATCAGTCTATTTCCAATGCTGTTGGATATCTCCCATAATCTGAAGGTAAGGCTCCATGACTTAGTACCCCTCTTATTATGTCACCAAGCACTAAAATTAAGTTAGTTTCCAACTACCAACCAGCCCTGCTGACTAGCATTCACAGTGCTGGATGGTATAATACATGGTACTGGAAGAGAAAATTAGACATCACAAGATATATTAGTATAAGAATAGCAGAGCACCATAGGAGCAATCAACCTCTTTCTGATTACCTTTAAGGTGCAGTCTATCTAATGTAATTCATATTCAGCACCACAAGTGGCCAAGAGCCTAAAGTTAGATAGGTCATGGGTCTTAGAGAAAAACTTCTAATATGATTTAGTTAAAGAAACAAACAGCAATAAAAGACTCTTAATGCCATATTGTTATGTGGAGGTCTCTGCAATCATGAGGGCCAGTAGAGTTACAATCCATGTATTGCAAAAAGGAAATCTGGTTGACCACTACTCAGGGTTGGTTCAAATATCGAGAGTCTAACTTTGGGCAGTTTATTTTTGGTATATTTAGTACAGTACTACACTGGGAAAATGGTGTGGGAGGTCCTTCTGTCTGTGTGCTGCTTTTATTGCTTAATCAACAAAGAATTGGCTTGGCCTATAGCACTGGAAGTGAAGGGCTGAGTCAGAGAGACACCATAAAGCCACTACAGTCAGACATGCTGAAACTTTGTAGGTAAGCTGCTGCCATATGTCAATACATAGATTAATAGAAATGGATTGAATTAATATGTAAGAGTTAGCCAATAAGAAGCTTAAGCTAATGGGTCAAGTAGTGATTTAATTTAATTTAATACAGTTTCTGTTTGGTTATTTTGGGTCTAAGCTACCCAGGCGGTAGGGACAAACAAGTGAGCCCTCCTCCTACAAAAAAGGTTTCCTTGCAATATCTAATTCAATCATGTGTATAAGAAACTGTAACATATTATTGCAATGAAACTTTTTCTAAAGTACATATGACTTCTTCCATAAAGATAGGTTCTAGTGACTAGAAAAAATACTCAAGATAAGGGTTTAAGGAGAAGGACTGAGATAAACATAAGCATCTAGGAAAGTAAAATTTAGCCTAGCCTACTAATAACACAGACTACTAGACTATTAACATATCTATTCTGAGCTTTCTGTATAGAAATGAGGTTGTAAATGTTTTTATTTGAAGAAACAACTACACACATTTAACATTCTTGGTTTCTCTAATGTTACTTTTGGACACAAGACCCTTGTGCCCTTTATAACTTCCTGCAGGAGTTGGTGCTTAACACAAAGGTCCCAAACTGAGCAATATAATGAGAGTGGGAATCTGTGGAGAAATAAATCCTAAGAGGAGTGTCTTTATCACCCATACCCAGGAGTCAGGGATTTAAATAGAGGAGGAAATGTCAAGGTATTAGAACCACAGGTAATGACTGACTGCAAGGACATTGTATTTCATGCATCAGATAACACACTAGAGCCATAGAGACTATGACAGTAGGTTCAAGATCTGCAAAAATGAATATTGCAAAAAAGCCCAGCATAGAGAAAGAGAAGTGGACCTAAAGTTTCTCTCCTACTGGAGAAGCCAAGTGTAATTTATACTTGATGGCAAAGAAAAAAATGAAAATCTGTTTTCTCCAATGGAATGACATTGGGTATATCATTCACACTTCAGAGAAGGCTTCATGATTCCCAGAAGCAGTTGAAGAGTATAAAATGTACTCATTTTATGTGGGTACTTTGTCTTTTTTTTTCTTTTTTAGAGTCAGGTCAATGAGAACAAAATTCTTGGAAGAAGGAAGCCCATTCCACCGCAGTCCTGATCTGGCCACAGAGCAAGCAAGAAGTAACTGCCTCACCAAAAAAGGTAACAAGCACATGTGGCTAACACAGACAAGAACAATGGGCTAATATAAGTTATAAGAGTTAATAAGAAGGCTGAGCTAATGGACCAATCAGTTATAACTAATGTAGATTTCTGTGTGACTCTTTTGGGCCTTAAGGATTGTGGGAACTGGGCGGGACAGAAACCCTGGTCAAGAGGGATTAATTTTTATTGTATTTATTTTATTTTATTTTTTTATTTCTGTGCTGTACATATGTGTGAGACATACACAGAGAGAGACAACAAGAGAGAGGAGCAAGAACATGAAGTTAAGTAGACAGGGAATGGGAAAGATCTGAGAAAAGTCAGGAGAGGGGAAATATGATCAATATATCATATGAAAAACATTTAAAATAAAATGCAAAGGTGGGAGAAGATGGAAATTTAGTTTCATTCTTCTGCATATAAAAATTCACCAATGCAGTGCATAAAGGTCTGCATTTTTCTCCCATGTTATTGAAAACTTTCTCAAATATTAGGTGATTATCACTGCCAGGGGTTAATTTAGGTTCTTCATTCTTTTTTGTTTCTTTGTCCACGGTTATGTCTTGTGCAGTATCATACTATTTTTTAATATGGAATTATAATATAATTGGAGATCTGGTATTGTTATACCATAAGCATTATTTGACCTGCTAAGGATTGCTTTAGTTTTACAAAGTCCTTTCATTTTTTGTTACATCTTTAGGATTTGTATTTACAGTTATATGCAAAATGTCTTTTGAATTTTGATTACTGCATCTTAAAAATTGTTGATCGCTTTTATTGATATTCCTGTTTTTGACAATATTGATTTTCCTTATCTACAAGCCTGAGAAACATTCTGTCTTCCAGAGTCATCTTTATTTCTTCCCATAGTGATGCAGTCTGGCCACTGGTGTCATCTTGCACCTTTAATTTGGCTAAGTTTCCTTCTGAGTAATTTCTTTCATTCATTTATTAGTTTATTTATTTAAGCTATTGTTATAAGTAGTAAGTGAATGTAAGAAAAATTTAAATGGCAGGGGGAAATGAAAGAAAGAAGACTCAGTCGACCTCAATGATGAGAGCAGGCTTTATTGGTCAGATTGGTAGGACTCCTAAAGTCTGTGAGCAGTTTTTGTATGAAGAAAGATAAGACATGTCTTTACCTCACATAGAAGCTACTTTTCTGGAACAACAGTTCTTTGAAGCTCCAGAGTACGATATAAGTCAGACTGCCAATTTTGCAGCCTTCAGGTGCCAGGGCATGTGATGTGGTGGAGGTCAGCTGCTTTTCCAGAACTTGATGAGTATCAAATTTCCTGTATCAGTGAGTCTATTTTATGAACCTAGGTTTTTTGTTGTTCTTGTTGTTGTTTTGTTTTGGAATTTTTTGTTTTAATACAATTTTTTAAAAGATTCCTTTGTTTCAGATCCTTCATATATAAAAAATATGTGTATAGTGTTTTGGATGATCACTTACTGCTGGGGGAGTGGGTACCATTTTTAGTTTCATGTTTCCAGGAGTGACTATAAGAAAAGCATTGTTTTACTGTATCTCATATGGAGAAAGTCATTTCAGTGATTTGATCCAAGAAGAACTTCTGTAAAAAGTTCAGAGGACATGATAAAATTATAATAATAAAGATTATAAGAATAAAGTGAGGAGGGAGGATTGGAGAGAATCAAGAGCCCACCTAGAGGAGGGGAATTATAGTTAATTTTCAGTGTCTGGTCGCTAAGGTTTTGGGTCCATCTTGAACCAGTTTTGATCTCTTGGTGTAGATGCAATGTTATCCCTGAAGGAGGGCACACATTCCTGCTAAAACAGTGATGAGGTCTAGTCTTATGCAATTTTGTTTTTATTTACTTATTTTTTTTAGTTTATTAAAAATTTCTGCCTCCTCCCCGCCTCCCATTTACCTCCTCCTCCCATCTCCACTCTCCCTCCCTCTCCTGTCCAAAGATCAGTAAGGTTTCCCTGCTCTGTGGGAAGTCCAAGTTCCTCTCCCATCCATCCAGGTCTAGAAAGGTGAGCTTCCAAACAGGCTAGGCCTCCCCAAAGCCAGTATGTGTAGTAGGATCCAAATCCTGTGCCATTGTCCTTGGCTTCTCAGCAGCCCTCATTGTCCATCATATTCAGGGAGTCCGATGTTATCCCATGCTTTTTCAGTCCCAGTCCAGCTGGCCTTGGTGGGCTCCGATTAGATCAGCCCCTCGCATTCCTGACTTCCTTGCTCATGTTCTGCCTCCTTCTGCTCCTCATTTGGACCTTGGGTGCTCAGTCTGGTGCACCAATGTGTGGCTCTGTCTCTATTTCCATCCATCGCCAGATGAGGTTCTATAGTGATATGCAAGATATTCATCAGAATGACTATAGGATCTGGCCTTTTCCAGCTCCCTCTCCTCAGCTGCCCAAGGAACTAGCTGGGGGCATCTCCCTGGATACCTGGGAACCCCTCTAGAGTCAAGTCTCTTGCCAACCCTAAAATGGCTCCCTTAATTAAGATATATACTTCCTTGCTCCCATACCCACCCTTTTTATATCCCAACCATCCCATTCACCCAAGCTCTCCTTAAGGTATTTCATAATATAGAAACAGAAGCATTATTGCCAAATTCCTTTTATGAAGCTACAGTTACCCTGATACCTAAACCACACAAAGACTCAACCAAGAAAGAGAATTACAGGCCAATCTCACTCATGAACATTGACGCAAAAATTCTCAATAAAATACTGGCAAACCAAATCCAAGAACACATTAGAAAAATTATCCACTACGATCAAGTAGGCTTCATCCCAGAGATGCAGGGCTGGTTCAACATACTAAAATCTATCAATGTAATCCATCATATAAATAAACTGAAGGAAAAAAAAACCATATGATCATCTCATTGGATGCTGAAAAAGCATTTGACAAAATTCAACACCCCTTTATGATAAAGGTCTTGGAGAGATTAGGGATACAAAGGTCATTCCTAAATGTAATAAAGGTTATTTACAGCAAGCCGACAGCTAACATCAAATTAAACGGAGAGAAACTCAAGGCCATCCCACTAAATTCAGGAACACGACAAGGCTGTCTGCTCTCTCCCCATCTCTTCAATATAGTGCTTGAAGTTCTAGCAATAGTCTTATACAATTTTGAAGTAACATGGATGCCAAAGAATTTATTTGGTCCCGAAAGGGGGTCAAGCTGGTCTTAAATTTCTTTAAGGTTTTCTGAGAATATGTGTGAGAGAGCAATTGATGAAAAGAAAGCCACAGTACTGAGATTTCTGTCCCATGTGAAAGAATTCTCATCATGGCAAGAAAATAGAAGAGTCTCAGCTAAAAGACTGGTGAAAAATTATAAGGGGACTGTGTTTTTAACAGACTCTCAGGTGGCAGCAGAATTAGATTAGAACACAGTGGGAGAGCTAACTGTTTGAAAGGATTTCCCTAAAGTGGGGAATTCAGGTCTTTTTCTTCATCTCTAGCAGTATTGATAATCAGAAGAGGACTCAGCACAACTGAAGGTGGGGAGGCTTGTGAAGCAGAGAGTACCAGAAAGGCCAGCTGGGATGAAATGTTCAGATAATCTGGAGCAAGAGTGGTATAATGGTTTGAATGAGAATGGCCACTGTAAGCTCAAATATGTGAGTGCTTGATCCCCAATTGGTAGAACTGTTTTGCAATAATTAGGAGGTGTGGCATTGTTGGAGGATGTGTGCCACTGGGGTGGCTGTAAAGATTTCAAAAGCCCACACCATTGCCAGTTGGTGTTCTCTCAACATCACAATTAACATGTTTTTGTTCTGTTAGATGAAATGTAATCCACACCTGGCTAGTGTCTTCCATCAGAGTCTTGTAGGAAGATATGGTAACTGTCTAATCCTGTCTGTTGCATCAGGCTTGTGTAAAGGGCACTGCCTAGAAGTTTTGTAAGAGAAGTCAGCTAAAGTCAGCAATTAGATAGTATGTGCCTGCAGATAGACAATCTGAGAAACTTACCTAAATGTGTATGTGTGTGATAGTGTGTGTGTGTTCGTGAGAGAGAGAAAAGGGGTGAAGGGAGGGAAGGAGGGAGGTAGAGACCTAATGATCCTGGACCCACAGGTCACTCCAACGAGGGAAGCAGGCAGGCTAACAGCAGATCTTTACCATTCTGCTGTACCCTCACAATATCTAACCCCACTATCTTATCCTTAACTCTCTAGCAGGCTACCCGCAGCAGCTCCCCTTCCTCTACCCCATCATCTCCAGTGAACCCCATAGATCTTCCCCTCCAAACTTTCCAGACTCACTACTTTACCCCTAGCCCCAACTCCCACAGGCATTCCCTGGGAACCTGTAGCTACTACAGGCAGAGAAGGAGGCAGGCTAATGAAAGATCTTCATTACCTTCTCCATTCATTTATATTAAATTTCTCAGTCACATCCCTAGCCTTGTAGCAGGTCACACCTTCTGGCTTTCTTCATTCTCTGACCCTATGCCAAGGAGTCTATTAGATCCTGATGAACCACCCTGCCTTCCTTCATCTTGTGGAAGGCCTCCGCTCTTCCCTCCTAGCATATCCTCATTTATTGTCTAGAAACACATTTTGTCTGAAATCCCAAGTGGTCACATCTATCAGGATGGAAAAAGCATTAAGCCCCATTAAGCACTCAGCCACAACACTCTTCCAAGAATCAGAGAAGGCAAAAGAAAATAGGCCTTATGACAAGACCAGCTATCTAGACCAAGAATTATAGTCTTCCCAAACTGAGATGCTTACTTTCCAGCATGAAAGCATAATCGATAAAAGACAAGACGACGTGTCTTCAACAAGAGTCCAAAATCCCTTCCATAGCAGACCATAGGTTTTATAACAAAGCCAAAGCATAAAAGACCTTAAAACAGCCTTTATAAATATAAAAGAGATCCTCAAAGAGAAAATGAATAAATCCCTTAATGAAATCTATGAATACACAGACGTTCAAATGAAATGAAAGGAGTAAGAGAGTTCAAGACATGAAAGTGGAAATAGAATCAATAAAGAAAAATCAGACTGTGAGAAATCTGGAAATTAAAAAATATTAGAAACTGGAAGAAAAACCTCAAAAACAAGTTTGACCAACAGAATACAAGAGAAGGAAAAGAATATCTCAGATACTGAAGACCTGATAGAAGGAATAGATATCTTGGCCTAACAAAAATGTTAAATCTAAAGAAATACTCAAACAAGACATCCAGAAAATCTGCTACACTAATAAATCCAACCTGCAAAAGGATCTAGAAGAAAAGCTCCAATGTAAATATGTTAACTCCATCCGTAATAGTGTAAGGAATAAGCTAAGAACAGCAGAAAAACAAAGATATATACATATACACACCACCATCACCACTACCACCTCAGCCACAACCATAAAATAGCAGAAATCAACAAACATTGTTCATGGGTATCTCTGTTCATCAGTGGTTTCAATTTCCCAATAAAAAGACATAGACTAAGAGAATGGATCCAAAACAAGACCCATCAGTTTGTTCCATGCAAGAAACACACCTTCACATAAATGATAGACATCACCTCAGCGTAAAAAGATGAGAAAAGTTATTCCAATAAAATGAACATAAATTCAAGCTGAAATGGCCATTTTAATATCTGACAAAATGAACTTTATACCAAATCATAAAATATAGAAAATGACACTAAATACAAAGGAGAAATCTACAAAGAGTACATTCTTTTTTTAGCATTTAGGAACAAAATATAAGAGCAAATGATTTTGTAAAAGAATTACTACTAAATCATAAGTCATACATTGGGAGTGCGAGACCACAGTATTTCACTCTCTGCATTAGAGAGATCATCTATTTGAATATTAAACAGAGAATTCCTGGAGCTAACTGACATTATAAACCAAATGTACCTAACAGATGTTTATAGAACATTTCATCTAAACATGAAAAAAAAATACCATCTGACAGTACCTCTTTGAAATTTCTTCAAAAATGACCAAATACTCAAACACAATGCAAGTTTTTACAGACACAAGAACTTTGAAGTAACACCCAGAATCTTTTCTGGCCACTTGAGATTAAAACTTGATTACAACAACAACAAAAAAAGGTTACAAACTCATGAACACTGAACAACTCATTACTGAATGAAAAATTGGCCAAGACAGAAATTAAGAAATAAAACCTTTCGAGAACTGACTGAAAATAAACCATATATCTTAACTTTGGGGCACAATAAAGTCTGTTTTGACATGCAAGTTCAGATCACTAAGTATCTACATTAAAAATGTGAACGATCTTAACAGCACACCTGAAATCTCTAGAACAAAAAGAAGAAATAACATCCAATAGGAGTAGTTGGTAAGACTTAAACAAAGTTAGTACCTAAATCAATAAGATAGTAAGAAAAAAATACAAAGAATCAATGAAACAAATAGTTGGATCATTGACAAAAATCAATAAAACTGATAAACCCTATCCAGATTAACTAAAAGGCAAAGTGAGAATTAAGACAATTAGAAATGAACAAAGTAACAGATGAAAATCCAGAGATTATTAAGACGTCCATTAAAAACCTGTACTCCACAAAATTGAAAACTTGAAATCAGGAGGAATAATTTTTGTAAACATATCATTTGTGTTAAATTATGTGCAATTTAAACAGACCTAACCCTAGTGAAATAGAATCAGTAATTATAAATATCCGAAAACATGTCAGAGCCAGATGGTTTTAAGACAGAATTCTCCTACACTTGAAAAGAAAAGTGATTGTCAATGCTCTTCAAATTAATCTACAAAGCAGAAACAGAAGAAACATTGCCCAATTCATTTCATGAGGCCATGATTACCCTGATGTATAAATCACACAAAGACCCAACAAAGAAAGAGTATTAAAGACTAATTTCTCTTATCAACATAGATGTAATGTTGCTCTTTGAGGCTATGTTGATATATGTGACCTGTGCTGCCAGAAGGGACCTAGTTGAGGTTCACGTTCTGTGCCACTGCTGGAGGCCGTGTGGATGTCTCTGTTCCGCGCTGTTGCTCCAGAAAACACTCACAGTTGATAAACCCTTTCAACAAAGCAGTTAAATACAAAATTAGCCCACAAACATCAGTATATTATCATATCATCAGCAAACAGTGAGAGTTTGACTTCTTTTTCGATTTGCTTCCCTTTGATCTCCTTTTGTTGTCTTATTGTTCTAGCTAGAACTTCAAGTCCTATAATGAATAGTTATTGAGAAAGTGGATACCTTGTATTGTTCCTGATTTTAGTGGGATTGCTTTGAGCTTCTCCCTATTTGGGTTGATGTTGACTGTTGGTTTGCTGTATACTGCTTTCGTTATGTTTAGATATGTTTTTTGTATCTCTGCTTTCTCCAAGTCTTTTATCATGAACAGGTGCTTAATTTTGTCAGAGGCTCTTTCAGCATCTAATGAGATGATTATGTGTTTTTTTTTCTTTGACTTTGTTTATATGGTGGATTATATTGACAGAATTTTCTATGTTGAACCCTGCATCTCTGGGATGATACCTACTTGGTCATGGTGGATGATTTTTCTGATGCATTTTTGAATTCAGTTCGCCAGTATTTTGGTTTTTCGAGACAGGGTTTCCCTGTAGTTTCTAGAGCCTGTCCTGGAACTAGCTCTTGTAGACCAGGCTGGCCTTGAACTCAGAGATCTGCCTGCCTCTGCCTCCCGAGTGCTGGGATTAACGGCGTGCGCCACCACCACCCGGCTTGCCAGTATTTTGTTGAGTATTTTTGATTCGAGATTCATGTTTGAGACTGGTCTGTAATTCTCTTTCTTAGTAATGTCTTTGTGTGGATTGTGTATCAGGGTAACTGTAGCCTGGTAAAAAAGTGTTTGACAATGTTCCTTCTGTTTCTGTTGTATGGAAAATTTGAAGAGTATTGGTAATAGTTCTTCTTTGAAAATCTTGTAAAATTCTTCACTGGAATCATCTTTTCCTTGACTTTTTCGGTTGGGAGACTGTTTTTTGGATGACTGATTCTTTTTCCTTAGTGGCTATGGTCTATTTAATTTGCTTATCTCATCTTGATTCAATTTATGTAAATTATATTTATCCAGAAAGTTGTGAATTACCTTTAGTTTTCTAGTTTTGTGGACTACAGGTTTTTGAAATATGACCTAATGATTCTCTGGATTAGGAGGAAGGATTTATAATAAGCATAAGGATGGATTCCATTCTTGGAAGCTGCAAAGGACATGGGACCTTTTTTTATAAGCATGGGTTTTATTCACTGAGAGACAAGGCTGAGGATTAGACTTAAATAGTACACCTGGTTGCATAGATTATCAAAAAGATCAATCGGTTGTCAGACAACATCCATTCCAGATCTTCAGGTGACAAGATCAGTTATTTCTTTTGAAGAGGTTCCTCTAATGTTTTAATTTGTGCCTACTAAAATCCAGTAACAAGCCCTTTGATCTATAGTGGTATCCTGTCTGCAAAATATGGTAGAGAAAAAGGTGGCACAAAACATTTGTAAATAAGCAACAAATATTTGATTTGAGGTAAGACCCACACTACAAAATAAAAACTGTACTGGACACAGAGTGTTTAGTCAAGAACCTAACACTATATAGATAGGTATCCAGGATAAAACCAAATACTACTTTTCTTAAAAAAAAACAAAAGAATAAATCCTAATGACATTCTACTATACTCATAGATCAATGCCTTGTTCAACCATCATCATTGAAGCGTCCTCTTGCGACTAAAGATAAGAACAAATATAGAGACCCATACCTGAAACGGATGACCTCATCGAATTCCTCCCCTCAGGGATCAAAGAACACAGTAGAAGAGGAGACAGAGAAAGTGAAAGAATCAGACAGAATGGAGGACGCCAAGAAAACAAGGCCCTTTTCCATTGACATGATCAAATGTCATGTGAAGGTAATATAGACTCAGGCAGTACACAAGTTCCTGCTTGAGTCTGTAACTGATAGTGTCCTAAATCTGAAAGGAGAAGTGGTTGTGTGCCTTCATTCCTAACCCAGAAACTGTCTCCAGTTGATAACCACTTGCAAATAAAAGTAGTTTCTTCCAAGGAAGTCTGCCTGGGGAAACAAACTATTTTTAAGGAGAGGCTGCTGCATGCCCAGCAGTTAATGTGTCCAACAGAAATGGAACTCAAAGGTATTTTTGGTGTTTTTGTTTCACAATGTCCCGTCAAGGATTTTCCTATGTTTTTTTTTAGCTTTTCTTATTATGTATTTTATATAATATTGTATTATATATGCATATACATTTATATTTTTCTTATCTTTTTTGCCATAGAGGTCCTTTACATATATACATACACATATACAGACATGCATATACATATTATAATATACATATATTACGTATATACATGTGTATATATATTTGTATATACATACATAAATATTTGTATGTATGTTATTGATTCTAGCTTAGTGTTTTCATGGGATTCCTGAATGTATGAACCAGTTAGTCTCTGTTTCTTGCTTCTGTTCTTTTGCTCTTTTCTTTCTGCTTTTGTTTGTTTTGACCTATCCAAATGTATTGATTTTTGTCTTATTTTTTATATTATATTTATCATTATCTCTTAAAATCATGTTTTCTAATGACAAGCCAAAAAGGGATGTATCTAGTTGTTGAAGACAATGAAAGGAACTGGGAGGAGTAGAGGGAAGGGCAACTGGAATCTGGATATAGTATGTGAGAAAAAAGTTATTTTCAATTAAAGGCATAAAATAAGGAACACTGAGATGCCCAGTGTAGAGCAGTATGGAAACAGAACACAGTGCAGACTGGAAATTTGTGGCTTTACCAGTCTTGTTGTCAACAACTTTCATATTTTCAGTTCTTTGAGTCCTGGCTTCATCATTTGTAAGGCATCCGCCAGAGCCAACTGTTTATGTGCGAATCTTTTATAAACAATAATACATAAACTGCTGAACGTAGTGGGTAAAATCACATGCAGCTGAAAGAATAGGACTTTTTATCCTTTCCCAAAAGCTACATGATGGTTTAAGGCCCTGGTGTTTGTGGTGATGTCTACTAAGGTACCTCTTGTCTCGTCTCATGTAGAGGTGAGAAGAACTCCAGAATATCTCAGATAGCAGTCGGAACAAGCAATAACTAGCATGGAAGTGCCAGGCCCTTGGCTCAGAGAGTTCCAAGTAGCTTAGTAGGGATAGCGAAGGTACAAACTTAGGTGAAATTGAAAAAGGGAGAAATCCTCTGTCTTAGGGTCTCCCTCATCTCATGTGAGTGTACATTACATTTTTTAAAAAAAATGTTAGATAAAAAGAAAGCGTTATAAATATTCATAGTGGTTTTCCTTTTTATTTGAAAAGAGCTAACTGGATTAGGCAAGCCTTTTTGTAGTTTACCAAATGTAAATTCACTTTTAGTTCCTGAAATCTAGAGAGTGTTGAACATATACAACAACAAACAGACATCTAAAAGAACTCAGAAGGTGAAGCATCTGTAACCTTCTTTAACTGTAACTAAAAGGTGAATGCAAAATCAAGGACAAGGACACTTAGGGTACCATAGGGTAGACACAAACCGAGCTGTGTGAAGCAAAGGAGTCTGGAGGGGTGGAAGGTATGAGAATACTCTAACTCAGTAAGAGAAAAATGAGTCTGGGGATGCCCTGTAGAAATATCAGGCATTATAATCCAATAAAGACTGCATATCTAGTTTCTTGCAAAGATAAGCAGAACCTGTCTTAGCTATAGCAGCTGCCCACTGGCTGCACCCTGTCTAGCATCTGGAAATTTATCCTTTCTGTCCCAGTGATCCATGTTTGATCAATATGCAACCTTGAGCCTCTAGAAATCTCAAAGTGTTAGCTCCCTTTGTTGGTAGGCTGATATTAGAAGCATGTGGCCAGGACAATTCTTTAGTTTCCTTTGGAGCTAGAAAATATATTATGCAAAAAAATTGGCAAAATTAAAACAAAGCACAAACACACATAAGCAAAAACACACACCTTGGAGGTCTGTTGTTACCTTCTTTGTCTAATTTAAAAGGGAGTCTGATGATATCCTGAGGCTTCAGTGGGACCAGAAAGTTTTATGTTTGCTGCTCTTTTTGTTTATGCCATTGGATTACATTAACCAGAAAGGTAGTGAAGTCATATGTCATGTTTCTTTATTATATCATTATCCAATAAAGCAGCAACCACATCATTGCACGCTGCTTGTGTTGGTCTCGGCTCCAAGATAAAGTGAACCCATGAGCTATTACAAGAGCCCTGCATCTTGCCTGTTATGTGCAGACAGTCACCTCATTTATTTTTTAAAGCTTACTATGAGATGATGATAAAATGACACTTCATATTCCCTTCTTTTATGAAGGAGCCCCTGCATTCAACAAGGCCAGCTGCCGTGGTCTTTTCTAAGTAGCCATAACCAGTCTTATGGAGTTGTCGGTTGTTTGGTCCAGAAGACACTGCTATATAATAGCACCTTAAATAAAATAAAGCTGCATCTTTCCTACATACAAAGGACAATGTACTATATTAACATTGCCTGCATGCTTACTGATAAAACAAGAGACTTTGGAAATTTAAAGGTAAATTGTACAGAAAATAAAAGACACTCTCTGTACTGTACACGGAGCCCTATCATAAGTCTGCTTTGGTTTTGAAAAATGTATGTAGCAGATGTATAGCAAAACATCCTCAAATCCTTATTTATAAGTTTCCCTAAAAAGCAGCTAAGAAAATCCTGCTAATACTACTATACTAGAGTTATTACCTGAGAGACTTCTAGGAAGAAAATTATCTGTCCTCTCCATGGATGAGAATTCAATTAGCTCTTTTTATTATACAGATCTCTATATCATGAGATAAATAGTTATAACACATGATGGCTTACCCATTAGCTCTTCTTGAGGTCACAATAGCTTTAATGTGACCCATTTAGTAGTTCTTCTTTACCTTGTCACAGAGTCAAGGACCGAGACTGATACAAGATGCATTTTTAAGGATATTTTAAGATAAACTTTCCTAAGTCTCACATGGGAGGGTCAAATCCCATCTCTAGTGAACTTACACAGCACATGATAATCTCCCTACTATAGTGGTTGACAATGAGAATAGCTCATATATTTGAAAACCCAGTGCCTGTGGTAGAAGAGTTTGGGAAGGATTAGGAAGAGTGACTTTGTTGGAGGAAATGTGTAACTGGTGGCAAGCGTTGAGTCTTCAAAATTCTTAGTGATTCTCAGAGCTCTATCTCTGCCCCGTGACTATTGGTCAAGATGTTAACTCTCAACCACCCCTTCACTCTGTCATCATGGACTCTCACTCCCTAAAACTGCAAACCAGATAAATATTTTTATAAAGATGCTTTGGTCATGGTGTTTTTATCAAAGCCTTGAAAAAGTACTAAAGACACCAGTGTAAGTATATCTAAGTTATGTGTTTATTTGTGAAACTGAATTTATAGTTACAATATTTAGTCTATTTGTATCTGGCAAAATTAAAGAAAATATTTTATCTTTGTGAGTCTAAAGCTTCATATCTTTATAGAAAGAGATTGACTGTGACCATTTAACCATATTTGTTCTTATTTTATATAGTTTTGCATTAGACTTAGAACTCTTTTATTTAGACAAGAGGGGAAGGTGTTGTAGGAACTCCTTCAGTCAATAGCTTTTAAGATACCAGCCCAATTTGGATGTGGTCTTACGTACTATAAGTGCAGACAAACAGTGTTCAAGACTGTTTTTCTGCTGAATTCAGTTCCAGTTCCCAGTGCACACAGAGGGCAATGGATTGCTATCATTGTAGTGAGTTTATCCCCAACTAAATAAACCTTTGTTATACTCCATTGCTGGCTATTGTGGAAGTCTTTGCTACAACTACAAGTAAGGTTATACCTCCTAATCCTTCTGAGGATTCACACATATGAGCCAATGGAGACCATTCTCATTCAAACAGCCATGGGACTGTTCTTTTTATTTAGGAAAGAGAACTACATTATTATATAGTTTATTTATATATTTAATATTTTTTTCAATATAAACATCCATGGCGATAAAGTTTTCTCCACGAACTGCCCTAGGTATACCAAAGATTGTGGTAAATATTATTTTTATTGTCATTTGATTCTAGGTATTATAAAAGAAAAACCTCTGTGATTCTCTCAATGATACACTAGCATTCAATACTATGTTGTCCCATCTCTATGTATTTTTATAGTTTCTATAGTTTTATTGTAATCAGTTTCTAGTTTTATTATTAGTTTAGGTAATATTTCTCAACATGGGAATCGGGCACTGAAATCAAGCAGTATTGTTATATTGGTGCCTATCTGACCTTTCAGTGCATTAATGTTTGTTTTATGAAACTGGGAGACCTAATATCTATATTTACATTTTCTGTAAAATTTTTGTGATTGTTCCATTTATTAATGACAGTGACCTTGTTTATCATTCTGTTTAATTTTGGTTTGAAGTGCACATTATCAAATGCCAGAATAGCCTTGGAAGCTTTTTTCTTGGTTTCCAAACATTGTCCTCCATCTCATTTCAGATGTCAATATCAATAAAGTATGTTTCTTAAAAGCAAAAGAAAGATGGTCTTAATATCTAAATGTGATTAAGCAGTTTGTGTCTCTTTATTAGTGTATTTAAGCCACTAATTCATGTGTATACATTGGTGTGGATGTGCATGTACTTGTGGAAACCTAAGTCTGATGTTGGGTGTCTATTTTTCCCCACAATATTCTTTGAGAGAGGGTCACTCTCTGAGCTTGGAGGTATGGACGCTTGGAGGCATCATGTTGTCTCTCTTTTAGGTTTCTGTGTTGATACTTTTATATTTATTTGTAAGTTTCTCTTCTAAATTTTGTTGAGAGCAGGGACATTCTTACTGAGTAGCCTCCTTGTAAAGTCTCAGTCTCCAGTAATAATTAGGAAGAGATAAATAGCTATAGTAGCAACATTAAACCATACAAGATACAGAACGAGATTTATAATCAACTATAGGCAACCAATACATTAAAAGGACCATAGAACTTAAAAATAAGAAAACTACTTAAAGATGTAATATGAAGATAGAGAATATTTCTTGTAAGTGTGAAAATATTAAATGAAACAAACAGGAAAGAGAAAGAAAAGGTTAGTAAAAAAGAAAAGAAAGAGCTATATGGAATAAAGGAAAAGAAGATAAGGCAAAGAACAAGATATTTAAAAAATAAATAATGAGGGGGGAAAAGGTTCTCCAGAATTGAAAAAGCTCAAAATCACAATAAGATAAATGTCAGAAGCAAAATAGCAAATACAGGTGTTTTTAAGCTAAACAGATTATGCCATAATGCTATGCACACATAGAGAGGTAAGGATGAAACATTGGAGAAAATAAGGAAATAAAATTCCAACTATATGAAAAATGCACAAGATTAGATGAATGTATGAGACTATAAAGCAAAATCATAAACAATTTAAAAATATATTACAAACTAAATTTCCTTTTAAATGTGTACATGAAAGCACATAGTAACACAGAAAAGAAAGCAAACAGAGGAAAAGAAGGAAAGGGAAGAAGGTGTTGGAGAAACTTCTTTCTCAGATCTCAAAGTCTGAAGACTTCTACATACATGAATGAAAGGGACAGTCATTTCAAATTGTAGGTTCGAATCCTTCTATGGTGAGACTACTTTTTTTTTTCAGCATATTAGGGAACATTGCTGGACAAAGTTCTCCTATAATTCTATAGGCTTGGTAGGTTCTCTCTCCCTTCAAGGACTACTCAGATTGTATACCTGGGGATATTTGTAGGGTATGCTTGTGTTTGGTTCTTCAAGGTAACTTTGGAGTGTGGGAGAATCAACCATAGCACCGAGACTGGAATGGATGGAGGACCATATTCATTGTTTCGAAGTGCCAAGTCCTCCTGAGTATTAAAACACTTAAATGCAGGGATGCCATTGTAGGTATTGTGAGAGCCCAGCAACTTTAGAGTTCTGGATGAGCTCTACTGTAAAATGCAGCTCCAGAATTTTTGTACACACACACACACACACACACACACACACACACACACACACACACACATATGGATCAAAGCTCCAAATCCCCTGATTAATTTACATTTAATGAGATCTGTTAGATCTCTTCCTTTTGCCTGAGGGTGGGATTATCTGCCTTTATTTTACATTAACTACAAATGCTGGCAAAACAGAATATGATCCCAGCTAAGACCCTAAGCATTAGTGGAGAGGGTGCCCAAACTGGCTTTGTCATGTAGTCAGATTGATGATGACTATCTTAAATGTCATCATAGAACCTTCATCCAGAAACTGATGGAAACATAGGCAGAGACGCGCAGCAGAGCACTGGGCTGAGCTTCTAAAGTCCAGATGAAGAATGTGAGAAGTGAGAATATGAGCAAAGAGGTCAAGCCCATGATGGGGACACCCACTGAAACAGTTTGCCTGAGCTAATGGTAGCTTACCAATTCCAGCTGGACAGGGAAGAAACCAGCAAAGGACCAAATTAGACCCTCTGAATGGGGGTGAGAGTTGCATGGCTGGGGCAGACTGTGGGGCTACTGGCAATGGCATCAGGATTTATCCCTACTGCTTGTATTGGCTTTTTTTGGAACCCTTTTTCTTTGAATAGATACCTTGCTCAACCTAGATATAGTAGTGAGGGCCTTGATCCTGCCTCAAAGCAATGTGCCTCACCCTCTCTGAGGTGTGATTGAAGGTTGAGGTGGGGGGTGGAAGGTGGAAGGAATGGGAGGAGGGGAGAGGGTGGGAATTGGGATTGGAATGTAAAATGAAAAAAAAATAGCTTGTTTTCTTTTTTAAAATATAAAATTAAATTTAGAAAAGAAAACAAAAAACTGATGAAGAGAAGATGGATTAAAAAGGAAAAAAAGTCCCATACCCTGAAGTCAGAATATAGTAATACTAAATGTAGTCAAGGAGATGGCAGATGGGAACGTAGGTGGGGGAGAAAAACATTTCCCATCAATGTAAACAATACTTGGACAAAATCAAATGGCTATATGAAAGAAATTAACAACCATAGACATAACTTTGTCCTCCCTTTCACCTTCTGAGTGAATACCTAATGTTCTTGTTGGTCAGGTTATTAATCTTTTTAAAAGAGGACCCTTCAGGGAGGGCAAGGCTTAAGCCATGCTGAAAAGACAGGGGGAATAATTATCCCTTTAATGAGATGATGTACTTCTCCTTCTCAAAGTTTCCTCCCCCTAGTATAGCTGCTCTGGAGCTGCCCTGGGGTTCTGTTAGGTCAGCCTAACTCTCCTAGTACTGAGTTTAAAATGGCTTGGCTTTTCCTTTTCTTCCTGTCTGTCTCCTTCCTTTAGATAGAGGTATGCTTCTCTGGTACTTAGGATTGTTTCATTCCTTTTCTCTGAAGTTGTCCACCTCGAGGCCTCAAGCCCCACCTTGACCCACTGTGTGTCTTTTTACAAGTGTCATGACTTTCTCTCTTTTTCTAATTTAAAAGTTCTTTTTTCTCATTTTACATACAAACCACAGTTCCCCCTTTCTCCTCTCCCTGCCCCCCAACTGCCCCACTCAACCCCATATCCACTCCTCAGAAAGGTGCAGAGATTTACAGACTTCTCTTTTAAACTGTGCATGAGTTTCCTTTGATGTCAGGTTTTTTTTTTTTTTTTTGAATTTTGTTTTTTGTTTTTCCCCCCAGTTCTTTGATGAATGAGACTAAGAACTCCAGGAGGAAAACTTCTATTTCCCTAGAAACATGTGGCTATTTTGACAGGACTCACTCTAATTTCCAATAACAGTTGTAATTTCCCAGCCAGAAGCAGCTTCATACCATCTCTAACCTTCACCTGTTAGTATCCCATTCTTCTGCTCTCTACAACTGGCCAATAAGCTATAAGGCTGGGACTTAGAATAAGCAGTTAGTCTGGGACTGTCAATCACATATCTAAGTTATTTTGATACATCAGAATTCTCATTGATTCCTGAAATTTATTTGAATTAAAATGGGTCATCATCATTAATTACTAGTAGGAAAATAATATATATTACATATCTGTTATTATTTATAAATATATTTTATTTATATATTTTATTATTTATATAATATATATTAGTTAAAATAACTCTAGCAAAGGAAATGATATTTGCTTGATTCTGTTTTCAGATGTTTTGATAAAAGATTATTAAGGCAGATCCATGTAATAGTAACATAGGAAATAAAGGGATATGATTAAAAAACTATTGATTTTGCTCCAAATTATGCTTTGTGCCATATCAAATGAGTAAAAATTATACTTTTATGGTAAATTTTAGGTCATACAAAATCTATATTGACATTAATTAATAACTCAGAGCTTATTGTTATTCTCATAGTTTTGCTACTTTTAAAGTAGCAACATTTTTAACAAAGAATATGTAGTATGATGAATGTTTAAAATCATTGAAATTTGAAAGTGTTTTTTCATTGCAAAATATTCAACATTTTAAATTTTATTTGGCGTGTTTGTTCACACATGTGTGTTTTGTGTGTGTGAATATGTGTGAATGAGGGTGTCACTGAGTGTGTATGGAGGTCAGAGGAAAACTTCTGCAAGTAGGGTCCCTCCTCCCTCTATATGGATTCCAGAGATCAAAATCAGTTCACAGACTCTGTGTGGCCTGTCATTCTGAATTGCACCATCTCTCCAAATCAAAATACTTCTTTCAGGAGGTCAGAGAAATTTTGAGCCTCATGTTGAAACAAGAGACAATTGAGGGTCACATGTTTGGGGAAAAAAAGAAATTGGAAGATTGCTGAGGACCTCTGTCTAGCAGTGAAAAAAAGTAAACAGTTCTGGGGGTGGAGAATCTGGCCATGCAAACTGCAGAAAAAAAGAAAGACATTTGGACTGTGGGTTTTTTGCAAGCTGATCAGAGATCTCCATGGTGGCAGGGTATTCAGGCATCATCACCCATGTGTGGTGTGCTTTCTGGTGATGCAGATGCTTTTGTCCTCATCCTATCCCTGTGGCAACCACAATAAGAAAAAAAAAAAACATTGATTCATCAAGTTGGGATTAGTACATTGCTACTGTGGTCTATTGTGGGCTCCTTATATGGGGTGAGTAATCATTTTCTGTCTTCCCAGGAAAAGTCGGTCTCACAAAGAATATTTGATAACAACTGCCTTTACCTGCTGAGCCACTTGCTGTTCCATTTGAAAAATATTTTGAAGAGTCACAAAAATATTAAAGTCCATCATAGAATAAAATTTATGGTACTCAAATTTGTGATTTCACCTACATACTAACCAAGGAGAAGTGCAAATAGATACATTACATACACATGGATGCAAATGTCACAAGTTAAAGATCCTGGTCTAAGTGCAATGTAATCTGGCCCTGATTTTAGGTTAATGAGTAGCAATCACTAAATGAAACAGAATATTCTATTAGTGTAAATTTCTGTATTTTAGAATACCTACCCTATCAATGCATACTTATTTGTTATTTGAACTGTCTTAATCAGAAATCTGTCCTTGAGGGTGCTAAAAGCCCTTCAATATTGTGATTGCAAGTTATAAAGAATGAACTTCCAAATTGTCATTAAGGATGCTTGTAGTGTGTTCTCATTGTGAATTGACTAGATTCTAAACAAGATTTGCCTAGAAATATGTTACAGCTTCCTACTCAGGAGTGTGATAAATCCAGGCTCCTCCAATGATAGGAGTTTAATTTTGGATTGATGACCTGTTTGGTTTTGGTTTCCCAACCAAGGATCTGACAAAGGTTTTACCCTTTCATCATTAAGCATATGTTACGTCCATCTCAGAAAGGTATTCCTCTGAAATTTGCTTTTAGGAATACTGAAAAGCAGATAGTGAGATAGTCATTACTTTCATAAATAGTCTTTTTTGTTAATGTTTTATTTCCAGTCAATGTTTGTATTGATTAAGAATAAATCTTGCCTTTATTGTGGCATCATCATACTAGGTGGTGATGAGGTTGTCGGAGAGAAGATGGTCAAGTCCCCCTTCCCACTGACTCTTAGAGGTTTCCAATATATAGTAATAATTGTTAAGCAGCTAGATTGACCCTTTGTCACAACCAGAAAGGAAGAGAGTCTGGAAGGAACTTGGAAAACCACTAAAATTTGGAATCACAAGACAAGTCTTCTAGTATATTTCTGTACCTACAGAAGTTGCAACTTCCTTCTAGAATAACCCCATAAGTATGACTCCTGATTGATGTGGGAGTCCTCTCTGTGTGCTGTGATTACCATTAATGAATAAAGAAACTGCTTTGGACCTATAGCAAGGCAGAACGTAGGTAGGCAGGGAAAGCTAGGCTGAATGCTGGGAGGGAGGATGCAGAGTCAAAGGGAAGTCATGGAGCCACTGGCACCGGAGATAGATGTGCTGAAACTTTGCAGGTAGGCCACGACCTCATGGTGATGAACAGATTAATGGAGATGGGTTAAATTAAGATGTAGGAGTTAGCCAATAAGAAGCTAGAGCTAATGGGCCAAGCAGTGATTTAAATATTATGGTTTCTGTATGATTATTTCACTTCTGGGCATCTGGGATGAACAAGTGGCTTCCTTCCAACACCTGGTTGTGGTTTGATGGGAGAAGAGGCAAATAGAGAGGAAACATGGAATAGATAAGAGGCTTCTGAAGAATGCCTCCCTGAGTACTTTCATGAAGCTTGGACTCAACAGAGGAAAACAAAGTCAATGTTTTTACCAAACTCTCCATGTTCTGTTGTGAGCACTCCCAATCACACATAGGTGTGGGTGAGCACTCCCTGTCCTTCACAGGTGTGGCTGAGCTCTCTTTATCACACTCAGGTGTGGGTGAGCACTCCCAATGACACACAGGTCAGGACAGGTTGTGACTCTAAAAGACCTTTGCTGGGCGGATTGATACTGGATTGTTCTTTTATTCCTTCACTTATCAACATTGCTAACCTGAAAAATCATGTCTACGTGTGTGCTAGAATTCATGCTGTTCTACCACTTTAATTTGATTATTCCAGAAACCGACCCTTTTCATTTAGGTATATTTTATCCTATGCTGGAAGTTTCTAGTTTCTTCACATCTGCTTTTGTTTATACAATTCTGACAGCAAGTTTTTCTTAATTCTGTTACTTGTCAATCTGCAGTTTATTAGCGCTTTTAATAACGTCCCATGCAATTGTTTACTTCTGTCTTAGAGTACATCTTTCTCTTGGTTTATAGGAAATCTGGCTGCTTTCTAAGAATTTCCTCACCTTACTAGACTCTGGCTGTTAAAACATCTAAATATGTATTTTAAATGAAATGAATCTGATGCCGAACATGTCCTGCTTCGTAATTCTAAGCTCCTCCTACTGTCTTTCCCATAGGCACTGTTGCAATTTCACTTTCTAAACATTTCATGTAATCTTTTTTTCTTCTCTCATATTCTATATTTATCTTTATATAAGCTTTTGCTAGACCCAAACTTAAAATTATATGTAGAATGTGACAGCAGTAGTAGACTGTAGTTGGGAATGAAAGCTTTTGCCTGGTTAGCCACAAGTTTCTTCATTTTCCTGTCTTATTAAACCCATGTTTTTGTTTGTTTGTTTGTTTTGTTTTTCAAGACAGGTTTTCTCTGTATAACTTTGGATCTTTGGATTCTGTTCTGGAATGCACTGAGTAGGCCAGATTGGCCACAGAGTCTCAGAGATCTGCCTGCCTCTGCCTCCTAATGCTGAGATTAAAGGTGTGCATCACCATAGCCAGGTAAGTCAATACATTTTGGACTTTAATCTGTGGAACGCTTGGTAACCATCTGTTGTGGACCTTTCGATTCTTACAATAACTACTAAAATCTCTGTAACTAAGTATTTCACCATGATTTGATCACCGATTGTCCATCTGTGTAACTCTTCTATTGCAAATCTAGTGACTCACTCTGCCTCAGACTCAAGGTCCCCTGTAAATATCAGGCTTCACTGGACTAAAGTATTCTATTATTTGACTGTTCTCTTTTTGGTTGGTTGGTTTGGTGTTTTGAGGCAGAGTTTCTCTGTGTAACCCTGGCTGTTCCCTGAATTCACTCTCTAGAACTGACTGGCCTGGAATACACAGAGATCCTCCTGCTTCTGCCTCTTGAGCGCTGGCATTAAAGGCGTGCTCCACCACTACAGCTGTTATTCTCTAACCTAGAATTTTCCCCTAAAGTTTACACACATTTTAAAACTTCCTTACAATTTCCAAGTCTCTGTTCAAACATCACTATCTCTATAAGGCTATCTTTGGCTATCTTTTAAATCTGGAAATGGATCCTTAACCTTCAGACCTATAATGGTGATTTGAATGAAAATGTCTCCCATAGACTCATGTCATTGAATGATGCTGTTTGGAGGTATTTAGGAGATGCTTCCTTATTGGAGGAAATATGTACCTGAGGGCCAGCTTTGAGGGTTCAAAGCCAAGTCCATTTTTAGTGCTCTCTGTCTATTTGGTACTTCTTTTCCAAGATATGAATTCTCTGATTCTGTTCCAGGTACAAACCCTGACTGTTTACAACCTTGCGATCTTGACATGAAGAGTTGTGGTAGTTTGAATAGGAATGTTCCCCATAGACTTATGTGTCTGAAAGCTTGTCTCATAGGGAGTTGTACTACCGGGAGGTGTGGTCTTGTTGGATGAAGTGTGTAACCATGAAGGTAGATTTTGAGTTTTCTTAAATGCTCAAGCTACTCCAGTGTGGCATACTGTCTCTTTCTGTTGCCTGTGGATCAAGATGTAGAATTCTGAGCTCTGTCTCCAGCATCATATCTACCCTCATGCATCCATGTTTCCCACCATAAGAACAATGGACTAAACCTCTGAAACCTTAAGCCAGCCCCAATTAAATGTTTTCCTTTAGAAGAGTTGCCATGATCATGGTGTCTCTTCACAGCAATAGCAACCCTAACTAAGACAGAAATTAAAATCTCAATTGAACCATAAATATAAATAAACTTTTATAAAATTTTTGTTAATGGTTTTTCTTCATAGAATTTGAAAAGGAACATATCTATCTAACTCCCTTTGAAATGCATAAGAGTCCTCACTCCAAAGGTGTAGATCTTTTATTTTGAGTCAGATAGGAGTAATCATGGGACAGAAACAGGAATTCAGCTTTCTCTGAACAAAATTTTATCATAGAATTGGTTACATAAATTAACTTATATCCTCTCTTTCCCCCTATATTTTTGCTTATTAATTTTTTTATGTAAAATATATGTACGCAGCACACATGTTTTACTTTATAATGTTTTGTCTAGAAAGACTATCTGGATTATCACTGATGTGGTATGTCAGGCCTTCCTGTGTCAGTAATTAGCTAATAATATAATTTTTAAAATAGCAATTATTTATGCTCATTCCCAGTCCTTATTTTAAGCATTTATTTACTTATGCAGTGTGTGTGTGTGTGTGTGTGTGTATGTGTGTGTGTGTGTGTGCGTGTATTTGTATGTGATTGTCCCTACCAGGACACAAGTGTGAAAGTCAGAAGATAAGTTAAAGAATTTTCTCTCTCGTGTAGATCTAGAAAATCTAACATATGTAGGCTGGGTAGCAAATGCCTTTGCTTACTGACCCATCTCTTAGGCCCTCAACTCAATTCTTATAGTGGTACTCAAGAAAGCATCTCTTTATGACTTGGCCTAACTTCACTTATACAAACAACTTTTAAGGAAATTCAGGGTGATTGCAACATCTCTGTTAATATTGTATGTTTGGATTTTCATGATGCATAAAACTGCATCATATTTTTATGTCTGAACTTCAGTGGTATTGATATTTATATTATTGATATCTCCATACAATGAAGACTGAGATTTACCCTCTATACTCTGAGTTTGCCTGATCTGAATGTGTTTTGCAGTACAGAGTACGTAAACTATTGAAAATATAGTATCTCTTTAGCATGAAGAAGTTTATATTAAGATTCCATTAGGCAAAATGCTTTAAAAATCCCTGTCCAATCATCTTTAGTTTTATGTATCTAAGAATACAAGATCCAAGATAGGAATTATTATATAATTCATTTATAAAGTGTAACCAGGAAGTTTTCAGAAAGTGATATTTAAAAAAAATTAAATATGTCTGTTTATGACAGTTTATGAGCTGAGTTATTTCTAAATAAGTACAGTCTTAGAAATATTAGAGTCCTCCTTGCTGGCCATTTAGATGTTGTATTTTGTTAAACAAACTCAACAGGGAAACTGCTGCTGAAGCTCCCGTGTGGAATTGTCATTCTGAGATTGCGGCAATAGAGGCCAGTAAAGCACTAGGCTTGGAGATTCCCCAGGAACTCAGCATGGCGTTGGCTAGAAAATTCCCCGCATTGCAAGCAAATGTTTAATTCAGCTTTAGTAATATATCAAAATAATTGATTCTCATAAAGAGGATGAAATGAAAGGGGTTTCAAGAAAAGGAAATGTTTGGCACTAGAACATATATGGACTCTGAGCATATGGTTAAAATTTAAACTTTCTGTTTCTAGTGAGTTTTTTTTTTTTACTGTTTTATAATAGAGACATTGGGGAAATACATATTTAAAATTTACCTCCCATTTTTTTACTGTAAGCTTTCAATATCAGTAGTAATGAATCTAGTCACCTCCCATGAATCCCTTTTATAGCCACATGATGAAATGTATGCAGTTCATTTACTCTACATTTTTATGAGCCTGAGTATAATCAGAGGAGGAGCCTGTGCTCAGTTCACAAACACTTCTTTTACTACTCCGTAGAGCTGCCTCTCAGAGAATAATTTTGACTAAATTTCTTTGGCATTTTAGGCAGATGAAGAACAGAATTCCTGCTATGGAGTTTTTTCCAACATAATTCATAACAACATAATACTGATCTATTTAATTTTGACAAAATAAATATTGCCCATAATTTCAAAGACTAGTTAATTAAATCATCTTTGGGAAACTGTGAGTCTATTTTTATCTCAAAAGTGTAAGCCAGGTCAGGTCAGTGGAACACCTTTAAAAGCATAATGTCTCAGTTAAAATTTTCTCAGGTAAAAATGTAAGATAAAAATCTGTTCAACACATGGCAGATCTCCCTGCAAGGGCAACAAGGACACAGCCTCACCTCCAAAATGAATCTCAGACATGCTGACCACACGCATTACAGTATTGATGTTTCCTATATTTCTGCCAGAACTAACATAACATATTGAAGTTCTTACACCTTAATTTTCTTGGATTATGTCATGCCACAATAGGAATGAGGGCATGAGAATCATCATGCACTGTCTGATAACCTTTGGACTTGGAAATGGCATGCTGCAATGCTGCCTTGCTGCTTTAGTTAGTACAAGAAAACCCTTGTTCCTTTCAAATTATTTGGTTTTATTCACAATAAATCGGAGACATTACTTAGCATATATGACCACATTTATGTTATAATGGGAAGTCAGAATTGGTTACAGAATTAAATAATTTGAACACATCGACTGTGTCATATATTATTTAAAATGTTCTAGTTACTATCCCCTTGCCACAGTAGAGTTAAATAATAGACATAGATACTACCTTAATCACTTACCAAGCAAATATCATCATGATGTAGATTGTGCACATTGAACTCAACTTAGTGCTGCCTACCTCTGGAAAAATTCTATTTTTCTAATTATTCATTAGGTTAAGAAGTTAGTTTTATATCAAATTAAATTGTTTAAGGATCACATGATAAATTTTATCCAAAGAATTATATGTTCCTCTGGGCCTTACAGTGACTCTGGACATGAAATCTCAGTGGTGAAAGACTGTATCCTGCTATAGTGGAGAATGGAAACAAACGCCAGGTGGATGTAGGTATCATGATGCCCATGGTTTACTCTATTCATGATAAAAAAAAAGTGCACATTTGCTTAGAAAGTCAGCCTGACTTCATTTTAGTCACAAGGAAAGCTCCTGACACATTTCATAACATAAAAACATGATTTAAATAGGTTTTCACAGAAGTTAGAATAAAATCCACTCAAGGTGACTAAATTAAGTCTGTGTTGAATCATAAGAATATTTGTTTATTTGTAAATTGAACAAGATGTAGAGTCGTAAAATAGGATCTAAGGCTTTTATACAATAGAGTGTTCATTCACTTTTTATTACTGATCTCTTTATCCTGAGTGGCAGGTCGCATACAGAAAGATAACCTAGATTGGTGACTTTTTTATTTATTGATCAAACACAGTTGCTTGTTAGCAATATTTATGAATATATGTGTATATATGCATAGATATTAAATATAACACGCATAAACACTGAATTAGTCAGTATTGAATTATTGTTCACACAGATTATCTTAAAGTTTAAGAGCAACTCTCCCTGGTAGATTATTTCATTTAAAAAAGCAAATGTGGCATTAGTAAATTTTACGTGAGTTATAGAGACACCGCATTAACAAATGAAATTGAGATTTAAAACCTAAGCAGGGTCTAATTAGAATTTCTTGAACTGCTTCCTACCATCCTCACATCCTTTCTTTTAGCTTTTAGATGGTGGGTATTATAATGCAAAGTCATGTTTTTGTGTGTGTGTGTGTGAAATTTTTATTCATTCATATAGCATCTTCTCCAAATTAAAATAGATCAATTGTATGATCCAGAATCACCACTTCTGGATATATAACCCACTTGAAAATGGATTCAAAACCCATATATATTTTAAAGATAAATTAATGACAAGTAGTGTATTCATAATATAGATAAAATATTCAAAATGAGGAGCTCAAGTAAACACAACCTTTATCTAGCAGTTGGGTCAATTTTATTACTTTTTTTCCTTTCAACCTGGAGGTGAAGGACAAGTACTTTTGAACTGGAAATGAGCTGTGCTCCTGAGAACATCAGTAGGGTGAAGAGTTCAACAAAGCTGTAATTCAACATTTTGATGTATTTGGAACCAAGATCAATAAAGAACTTGTTAAGTGTTTCACTAGAGGCATTAATGGGACTGTTATCACTGAGTAGTTTTTCTTGGTAACTCACAGCATGGTAATAACTTAATGATACAGAAGAAATTCCTAATAAAATAATAATTTCAGCTAGCAACTCAGAATCAAAGCTAACTTTTATAATGAGCATGGTCGGGTCACTTATGAAAATATCTCGAAAAAGTCAAGCAGTAGTTTGTATTATTAGTATTACAAGAATTCTGGAAGGTTTTCATTTAAAAAGGCAATGTGGCTGTTTATTTAAGCATAGCAGAGTCACTGGAATAGCCACCAGCACCTTTGCTGTCGGGCAGACACACTCACATCTCCGGAATTTGCTCAGACTTCATCCTGCCCCTGAGGTCACCTGACTGTGTTGCTCACCAGTGACCCTTTCCCCCTAATTTCCAAGGCCCCTCCATTATAGTCCTGTATCCTTCTTTTCTTCTTCAGAGCGCACATTTCAGGTTTTAGCAATATATAAATCCTAGAAAATATGGAAAGTTTCAGCAAAATAATTAACACAGCTTAACATGTTGAAGAGCTGAATGTTTTCCAACACGAGTTTCCTTCCTCTAACAAGTGGCACCCGCAGCAGTCGTCACCTCTAACCCACTCTCCCAACATCAGCAATCAGTTCTTCCCCTTTCCGTGACGATAAGTCTCCAAAACAAGTTAGAATTTTGCATAAGAATCATGATAAGTTCTATTGATCAAACATAGTTAATATATGGAAAAAACATTATATAAAAAATTCTCTGATTCAAGGTCATGCTTGTTAAAACCTTTTTCTTCTGCCTTTTGTTATTACCATTCTAGACACAATTTGATACATAGCCTAATGTGACTGCATTTTACATAACTTTGAACCCAAACAATTCTGAATTGTCATGAGATTTTTAGTATTCTCATTTAAAAATATTTTTGAGTAAAAATGCAAAATTTCTTAATACTTATTTTAAGATACATTTCTTTTTGGGTTTTTTTTTTTTTTGAGACAGGGTTTCTCTGTGGCTTTGGTGCCTGTCCTGGAACTAACTCTTGTAGACCAGGCTGGCCTTGAACTCACAGAGATCCGCCATCCGCCTGTCTCTGTCTACCGAGTGCTGGGATTAAAGGCATGCGCCATCACCGCTCGGCTATTTTAAGATACTTTCAACATCTAGCACTTTAAGAAAGAGTAGGATTATGGTGTTTTTAAAAATACAATTCTTGGGTTAAACACTGTCCTTTAAGATTGCAATTTGTTAGTATCTCAGAATACACATGAATACTGTCAGTGTATGAATACAATAAGAAAAATAGCTATGAAACTTCTAAACAGCAGGGACATGGGCCATATATGATTAAGTCAGTTTGTTACTGTGTTCTGGATAACATGATTCACATGTGTTTATATAACATATATATTGAAACCTAACTTAGACTGTTGGTGGTAAGGAGGTAATACTATATGACCTTTGTTACTTTAAGTGGAAATTCATTTTAATTCACAGATATTTATGAGACAATTTTAGGACCTTAATGAGAAGCTCTTTAGTATGGATTAAAGTTCTGGAAGGGAAAGAAGAATGTTTACCCTCTGAAGATACCATCTAAGAAATGGGGAACCAGGCATTCTTTGGGAACTGATTAACCATTAAGATGACTTAGTTAGGATTACTATGAAAGCAACTAGCCACCTTAAAGAGTCTGTTTTGAGTGAGTCTATATTATGAAGCAATTCATTTGGGGTAGGGTTTAAAAACTCAAGTATTATTGCTTTGCCATCTATAATAATACTAAGAGTAGTGGAACATTTCCAATTGTGGATATTGCAGGAGAAGGTACAGAACACTAAACATGGGATTACCTACTTACTGATAAACCTTACTGATATTTGGAAGACACTGGACTTGGCTTTATTGTAGGGAACTCCAATGTCCTTTTGGGTGGGCTGACTTCTCCACTGTTTCTCCAAGTGGAGGATTTCTTCCAGACTGTGGCCCACTGGTTTGTTGTTGACCACTCAAGCGCTTGACTAAGGTCAATTATGAAGAGATTCCTGAATACTAGATCATCACCTTCCAATACCACCCTATAGCTTCAGGTTACTTCTGTACTTAAATACAACAGGGTAATGTATGTCACTCAAACTGCCATTCTTCCTTGGTGTACTGATCCAAGCAATGTATCTAAAGTGACAACCCACCCAAACTGCAAATACGTCATTTTTCACAAAATGAAATTCATTGACTTTACCACAGAAAGCAACAACGTCCATAGGACACACAAACATTACATCAAAAGAATAAAAGAAAAAAATCAAGTATTTCCTTTTATTACAATCAAGGTTTAATTCTTTGGAGTCTCCCCTGACAATGGGCCCTTAAAACAGGGCACATGTTATCTGATAGCAAGAGCATAAAATGAAGAGCTGTTCCAAAGGGCAAGTTTTTCTTGGACTGGGACAGACTAGAGTATGTTTGTCTAGCAGGTTCATCTAGAAGAAATAGGTCTGATGACTGCAAAGGGATAAAAACCCCGAGAAACAGCACTCAGATGCTCAGCAATAAGGGCTGGTCAAGAGTTCCTATTTATTATTATTAATTATTATTATTATTATTATTGTTGTTATTATTATTATTATTTTTCTCAAGACAGGGTTTCTCTGGAGCTTTAGAGCCTGGCCTGGAGCTAGCTCTTGTAGACCAGGCTGGTCTCGAACTCACAGAGATCCACCTGCCTCTGCCTCTCGAGTGCTGGGATTAAAGACGTGCACCACCACCTCCCGCCCCCCCTATTTATTATCTATTTATTTGAGACACGGTTTCTCTGTGTAACAGCACTGGCTGTCCTGAACCCACTTTTTAGACCAGGATGACTTATTCTAATTTTTAGTATTTATTTTTTTATTTTATTTATATGACTTCTCCCATGGATATCTTTGTAGCATGTGCATGCCTGGTGCCTGAGGAGGTCAGAAGTGGGCACCAGATCCATTGCGACTGGAGTTAAAGATGGTTGTGAGTGGCTGTGTAGGTGATAGAAATTGGTTCCAGTTCCTTGGCAAAACAGGTGCTTTTAAACACTTTACCTTCTCCCAAGCTCCAGAAATTTTATTTTTAAGACCAAATATTACCTTGAGGGAGCGATTGCTCTCAAAATATCTATATCAGATGGCTTACAACAAAATACAACTTCAGGAGAAGTTCAGAGTCCTCTTTTGAACTCTTGAGGAACCTATGCTCATATACCCACTCTTTTAGGATATTAGTTTAAGGTGCATCACATTTTTTTAATGCAGTGAAATATTTGTTTAATGATGCTGATATGTGTTGCATTATTTTATGCTGCATTTGTTTAACTCTATAAAAGCCATGTTACTTTGCATTCTTAAGATACCTAATTGATATAAAAAGAAATGAATTCCAATAGCTAGGCAGGAGAGAGAAATAAGCAGGGTTGCCAGGCAGAGAGAATAATGAAGAGGAACAATCCAGGCTCCAGAAAACAATGAAAAGAGAGGAGCAAGAAAAGGAGAAGGAGAGGAGAATGCCAGGGGCCAGCCCACCCAGCCACCCAGGTAGTCACAGAGTAAAAAGGAAATAAGAAACATGGATTAAGAAAGGTAAAAAGACCAGAAGCAAAATGTAGTTAAAGAGAAGTGGGATCATTTAAGTTAGAAAAGTTGGCTAGAAACAAGCCAAGCTAAGGTCAGTCACTCATACATAAGTAAGAATAAGTCCCTATGTAATTATTTGGGAGCTGGGTAGTAGGCCTCCAAAAAGTTAAAAAAATAACTAAAAACCCAACCCTTTCCCCCAAGATATACATAATTACAAAATATAAGTCCCCAAAACTTAAAAAATTGGGACTGATGGAACATGAGACCAAACCAGACTCTCTGAATGTGGCCGACGGTGGAGGCTGACTGAGAAGCCAAGGACAAAAGCTCTGAGCTTTGACTCTTCTGCATGGACAGGCTCTGTGGGAGCCTTCTCAGCTTGGTTGATCACCTTCCTGGACCTGGGGGGAGTTGGGAGGACCTTGGTCTTAACATAGAGTAGGGAACCCCGATGGCTCCTTGGCCTGAAGAGGGAGGGGGGGTATGGGTGGAGGGGAGGGGAGGGAATGGGGAGGAAGAGAGAAGGAGATGGAAATTTTTAAAATATAAAAAGAATAAACCAAAAAAATACTTCAATAAAATATTGTCAAACCAAATACAATCATTATCAAGAAGATCATCTAGCAAAAAAATTACAACCCACCCTTTCCCCTAACATATACATAATTAAACATATAATATATAATAGATTTATACAAAGATTTTCAAAAGAAAATGACACAATATAGGCCCATTTCTTAGTATCTTATTTTTGATTGTAGTTTTGCCTGGAAAGACAATAGGTCTGTAAGAATTGGTTGATCTAGTCCACATGTATCACCATGCTTGATGGAATTTCTATAAATTGTGGGCCACAAAGGTCAGCATATAAAAGTAGAGAGATGATGAAAGTCTCCATCTATTGAATTGTTTACTTTGATGTCTATTGTAGTCTGTGGATTCAATTTATTTTACTGTATTTCTATACATGTTTTTGACAAGTCCTTGACAAGAGTTAAGATAGGTCATACTTTATCCTGTTGAGCTGTAAAGACACAATACCTTTCAGGTGATATTAAGCATGTTGTATATTACTCATAACTACATTCCTTTTATCAGTATCAAACCATCATTGTCTCATCCCATGATTGTTGAACTGTGTTCCATAATCATTAGAAACCTCAGTGATCATTCAAATTTTTTCCACACAGCAATTTATTTACATGAAATCTTCCATTATGTTATAATTTAATGATCACTCACAATTTACTACTCACCACATCTCATTAAGTATAAGTATTCTCAAAATTGCTTTGAGGGGACTAACGCAAATTTTTTAAAAAATAAGAATCAAAAAAATTGCATACCTTTTCTTTGGCAGTGATGGTGCATGCTTTTAATCTCAGCACTTTAGAGACAGAGGCATGAGTATCTCTGTGAGTCCAAGGACAGCCTGGTCTAAAAGGCATTCCAAAACAGCCAGAACAGAAACAAGATAGAACTGAAACTCTATCTTGGCAAAAAAAAAGAGTTGTAAAAATGTACTTGTATTTACAAAAGTTGTAAAAAATGAGAATTCTTTGAAATACTGAATGATATGATATATTTATGTAAAGCTACTTGGAGAACCCTTTTATAGAAGTGCTTACCATGGCCTGGGTAAGTAGGACCCATTCCATCTGTGCATGACCTGTTTGTACAACCATGTTATGTTAACAAAGCAATTACATTGGCCTGGGTGATTCACTGGACAAATTAAGGCATTGGATAAAGTGTTATTGTAGTCATTACCCTACATTGTGAGCATTTTCACAGCTTTATGTAAGCATTATACAACATAAAGTTAATAGGGAAATAACATTAACCATATTGTGATTTGGTTGCTATTTATGCAGACAGGTTTCTTCTGGTGCTTTGAGAAGCCAAATGAGTTTAAGATTTTATTGAAATCTTTATTACAGAGGAATAATTTCTTCATACTGTTTTTAGGATTCTTGCCCAATCCCGCGGTCACTAATTTAGAATGATTATATTTGTTAGCATGTTCCAATTCCTATCTGCCTAGTCATTTTAAAAGCATGAATTTTATAGGAGTTAAAATCTTGATCATAAATACGTAAACAGATTATTTTAATTAAAACATATTCCTATCACACATACATATACAAATAGACACACAGACACACACACACACAACTCAATGGAACTAAGAATAGCTTGACAGGAGTACTGGGAAATCAATTTTATTAATTTAAATATACCCACATATCAGGTTTTCTGAGCCTGGCTTAAAACATCCCACATCAATAACTGATGGTTATATTAAGATTTCACAATTTTAGACGTAAGTATTATTTCATAGAGAATTTTAGAAAGATGTTAAAATACCTCTTACCACACAAAGCAGTCATTTTTTTCTTATTTTTATTTCAATTGTTCATGCTTCAGTTTTCAGCTTCCTGAATTTAGCAATGTTACTTGCATTATAGGTGAGTCTGTGATGTTCAATAATAAGCAAACAGACAGATAACAAATCTATCTTTAAAAAAATGGAAGCAGAAAACTGAACAAGAACAAGTAAGAATGAAGGATTTGAGTTTTGAAAGCCATCCCAGAAAAGCTGAAAGATACAGATAAATTGAATAAAGGTTTGGAGCCAGTTCCAGTATCTCTCACTTCTCCTTGCCTGTGAATGAGAACTCTAATTCATTCTCCAGCATCATGTCTTTCTGCGAGTTGACATACCTCCTGCCATGAGGATAAAGGACTAAACCTCTTAACCTGTAAGTCAGCCTCAATTAAATGTTTTCCTTTATAAGAATTGTTGTGATAATGTTGTCTCTTTACAGCAATAGAAACCCTAACAAGACAGGAGGATTTAGAAGGAAGAAAGGTAGGGGGCAGATGGTGCAATTATAATTATAACTATAAATTGTAATTTGAAGAAAATAAATGACACATGGAAGAATGAAATAGTGTAGATAACCCAGAAATAAAATTATATATTAACAGCTGTTCTTGTAAGAATGTTGAATATTTCCCATAGGCTCCTGTGTTTCACTACTTGGTCTCTAGCTAGTAACATTTCTTGGGAAGGTTGAAGAACATTTAGGATATATAACCTAATTGAAAGACATTGATTACTAGCTTAGAGATGGGGAAATTGTGAGGTTTTATGGTTGGTGTTTACTTCTTATTCAATCTGCTTCGAGTATGAATACAAGAAGATAGCTTTTTCCTGTTCCTGCTACAATGCCTTCCCCACTCTCTTGGACTGTAATTTTTTTGTACTGTAAAACACAAACTCTCTCTACACACACAGTCACACACATAGACACACACACACACACACACACACACACACACACACACACACACACCACCCTTCTCTCTTCAGTTGCTTGTTAACTATTTCTCCCCACAGCAGAAAGAAAAGTAAGGGATATAACACTTTAATGCTATTAACTGGGCCTATATTTGTGATAAACCTGGCCATGCAGTTTTAGACTTTTGGCACTCAATTTGGGGATGAAAAGTAGAAGAGCTTGGAAGTTTTGGAGTAGAGAAGTCACAGAGTGATGTAAGGAAATCTAAGAGAGGTGCATTCATAAAGTTTGGATGATCATAAAGCTAAGATAAACTAGGACAACAGAGGCCAAGAACATAAGATCTCAGTGGAGGAACAATGTCCTAAAAACTGTGTTAGTGGATATTCCTACAATATTCAGGCAAAGAATATGTTTCTTTCTTCCCCTATTGTGAGAACTTGAGCGAGAAAATTTAAAAGCTATAGAATGTTGTGTGTGGTGGAGGAAATGACAAGGTTTAAGAACATTCTGACTGTAGCATGGGTAACTGCTCACCATACATCTACAGCTACAAGAAAAGAACAAGTCTGTCAAAATGATATAAAATCACACAATTTGCAAAGAAGAAAACATAAGTTGCATGTTGCAGATCAGGTGGCTGCTATAAGAAGGTCAAACTTGTTAAAGGCAAATTCATTCTGCACTGGGACAATAAGAAAGGTGGATTGAATCCAAATACCTATCAAAGGCTCCTGATTGTAAAAATGTAAATTTATTTGAACAGATGGAGTCTGGATCAATGATGCAACTGAAGAATTTCTCTGCTCAAAATGATTTCCACAGTGTAAACTTGCAGACTCGTCTTACAGGCATAGCGAGTGCAGTATAGCTGTGGTATAAAAAGACCAAACTTCACCTCAAATGGCAAGGGAATAAGTCTAGAATTATCTGTATTTTACTCCTGGATCTCTGCTAGTTCAAGACCACCCTGGTTTACACGAGATCAATGCATAAACAGATTTAGGTGGTGGTGACTCACACCTTTAATCCCAGTACTAGGGATACACACATATTTAATCCCAGCACTAAAAGGGACTGTAAAATGGGAGGAGACAAAGTCTCATGCCTCAATTTGCAGTCACCCAGTCTTGGGAGAGGCAATACTACTCTACTGAGTTAACTGTTTTGCTCTTCTGATCTTCAGCTTGGACCACCAATATATGTCTCTGTGATTTTATTATACGTGCTGCAGTAAAGATTTTGGCAATTTTTTAAAGTTTGAATGAATTGTGGCACTGCTTGAAAAGGTTGTGTAACCTTTAGGGGGTGGAGCATCAGGAGAAAGTGAATCACTGGGAATGGGCATTGAGGTTTTATTTATACTGCAGTATAACTTGGGTGAGAAATGGCTTCTCAGGCTCACCTCGGAGCTCTGCTTTCCAGTTGGTGGCACTGTCTGAGATGTTATGGAAGATTTAAGACATGAAGTGTATTGCTGGGACAGGTGGTGAGAGCTTATAACTCCATTCCACTTGCTGTCTCTGCACACTACTTCCTGCACAGAGATAAATGTGTGATTTCTCAGCTTGCCAGTCAAGTCATCTCCTTCTGTGACTCAATAATGTTTTCCTTTGAAAAGTAAATATGTATGAATGTGAAGAACAATTGGAATGTACAAATAACAAAATGAAGTAATGTTTATATGTAACTGTAATAGTGAAAATCATAACAAAATAATTATTGCCAGGTTTAAAATTTTATAATCCTTGGGTACAACCTTGGGTTTAAGATCTAATGGAGTATGGTAACAAATATAACAAAGTTATTAGTCATTAAAATATTTTAAATTATTAGATCAAGTAATATTAGAATGTATGCGTTCAAATGTTTACTAGGCTTTATTACTCAGGTTTTCTAAAGAACAAAAGGGTTGAAATGAATGAATTTACTAGAGTAGTTTACATGCTGTGGTCTGGGTAGTCTAACAATGGCTGTCTCCAAGAATCTTGTAGCTATTTAGTTTATGAGGCTAAATGTCTCAGCATCCCCAATCTGGTGCTGGAGTCATGGAGGATTCCTAGGGAGCGGGTGGTGTTTTTTCAGTGTTGGAATCACAAAGAAGTAGGTTCTAATATCAGAAAAGGAATGTTTTAGCAACAGGGTAGATGAACTTGCTAGTGAGAATGAGAACAGACAGACAAGAACAGAAGATTCCTTCTGTGTCCTTTCATGTGGGCAGCCACTAGAAGATGTGGCCCAGTTTTGGGGTGAATTTTCCCACCTCAAATGATCCAATTAAGAAAATTCCTTACAGATGTGCTAAGCTACTTAGGTTTTCTTGATTATAAGTATATTTAAGTTTATAGCCACGACGAACTACTATGTCAGTCCAAAAGTAAGTGTTAAAATTAAAGGGATAAATGTAGACTAGAGCAGAATTTAAATCTTCTCAATGTGTTTTCACATTATTAGCACCTATTACTTTCATAAGACACCCAAGAAAAGTGGTTTCTAATTTTAAAATCTAGATGTATAAAGACTTTAATTACATCGTTGCAAATCTTTCTTGTATGTTTGAGGCTAAGGGACAGGAGGTCATAGAATCAAGAGGAAAAACACTGACAAGAAAGAGTTAGCATAGTGAGGTGCGGTGACGTCATCCTGTGTTCCTGGATTGTGAGCATTAGTTATAATTATATGGAACAAACACAGGGACTTACCACTTTCCATAAATATTTTTTTTATTTAATATACTCCTCTGTTCTTCTGTGAATTCTTTAGCTTTGTTAGTAGCACATTTAAACAACTTGAAGGGTGCCTATCAGGTAGAAAGTGACAGACCTATTAATGGTCTGCCAAGGGAATGTGGAAGCAAAAGAGAGCTACAAAGAGAGTTGGTTTCCTTAGGAGAGAGCAAGTTAACTATAAAGCTCAGAGTTCTAACCGCTCTGTGGCCTCGAATATCAAAGACTGTCAGTCATACATATCAATAATTCTATAGAGGTTATAAGGACCTAATTTTATATCTGCACATGTTTGAAAGCAAATTTGTCTTTATCTGAAAATTCTGGGTAGGACAGTGAGAAATCTGTTAACCTTGTCATTTGAGACTTTATTGTCAATGCCAGTTGAGTCCAGATTCTCCACAGGTAAGGCTATGTTTGAATACTTATTTTATGTCATAATTGTGAATCCTTAAGTGCAGCTTATCTGAAGCCTCATCTTGTTACTCTATGGAATGAGGATGACAATAAGGTTTCCTTCACTGGAGTTCAGGAAGAGTTAAAGTTAGTTAATGTACACAGACATCTTAGACCGGTGACTGTAGCTACAACTCATACTCAGCAAGATTGATGCTGGTGATTCTCTTAGACCAGCATTTATTCAACCATGAGTCATGACGCCTTTGGGGGTTGAATGACCCTCTCGCAGGAGTCACATATCTGGCATGTCATACATTTACATTTTGATTCATAAGAGCAGTAAAATTATAGTTATGAAGTAGCAATGAAATAATTTTATGGCTGTGGCTCATTACAGCATATGAAACTGTATTGAAGGGTTGCACCATTAGGAAAGTTGAGAACCACTAACTCAGAGCTTACAAATTATTCAAATTAGTCATTAACAAGATATATTTACGGGTATTTTTTAAATAATGTAGGATGATACATTAAAACATGATAGAGTTTAAGTGAAAACAATGTTTTCAAAGAATATCTTTAGTGTTTATGCTGGGGGGCTGTATTGTCCTAATACATATCAAAGAGCTAGATTTTGAGTTTATTATTTATAAGTCATGATGACGTATCCTCATTATATTGCTTTTAAAATTGTGACCTTTTATTGAAAGTTTTGTTCATATAATACAAGAAGAATTATATTATTGTGTTTGTAGGAAGTGTATATCATCAGGAAATATTTGGTTGTTTAAAGTAAATGCTCTACAGTGTACATAATATACTGGGAAGTTCTGTGAGAGAATGTGGAATTACTCCCTTAGAAACAGCAGTCTACTAATGGTCTACCAAACTCAGAGATTATTGGGGGGTAGTGATGAGAATATGTTAGAATACTCATTCAAATTAATCTTTTTGAGGGCATTTATTGAAAATGGAGATTAAGTGTACAGGTTAATTATTTGTTTTCAGGGCAAATTATTCTTTACAAGATTAACCTTCCTCTGTAAAGTGGTGCTAGTAGTACTCTCTGGAATGTCTAAGGTAATTCCCTGGCATGGACAAGGCATGAACAACTGGAGAAAACAGAAAACCAAGCTGAGAAAAAGTAATTATGAGAGCTTTATCTCTTTAGGATGGGAACAGCCTGAAACTGGGAGTCTGCTAAGGAGATGTTGATTTGGGTACTTCCTAGGGCTTCTGGACTTCTTCTTTTCCTGTTAATACTGAAGGAGACTGATCTCCATGCCTGCACATGGTTTGTTCCCATGATGTGTTCTGGAGTAAGACACTGCCATTACAAGGAGCCTGTTTTCAATTTCCTTGTCTTTGTCCCCTGTGCTCTCCTTTGCCTGGGCTTGAAACACACACACACACACACACACACACACACACACACACACACACACACACACACACACAGAGTTCTTACCTTTATTCTTTTCTCTTCTCTTTATCACTCTCTTTCCTTCTCTTCTTAATACTGTTTTTTCTCATGCGGATTCAATTATTTTCCTTCCTTCCCTTCCACTCTCTACCTTTAAGATAAATCTTTCTTTTTGTTATTTATTCATATGCTTCTTTAATCAATGTGTCTTCTCTCACTGCCATTTCTGTATCTATTGGATATCATGACACCAAGCTCTGTGTGTGTGTGTGTGTGTGTGTGTGTGTGTGCGTGCGCGCGCGCACGAGCTAACTGTTTACTTGTTATTTGGAATCTTTTTCACTGGGTCACATTCATTTGTCACACAAAGATGGGGACAGACGACCAAAGTATAATAAACCAGAAGCAAACTTTATTCCAGAAACCAGAATCCAGGAAAAAAATAAGTTAAATAAAAGTAAAAAACTCCATGGGGGCACAAAAAGCTTACCCAGCTAGCTGAGACCACAGCCAGAGATGGATTTTGTTAGGCTGTGGCATAGGCCAGTTTCTGAACCATTTTAGAGTAGGGTGATGGAGGACTCTTATTTGTTAATAAAGAAACTGCCTTGGCCCATTTGATACACCTTAGGTGGGTGGAGTAGACAGAACAGGAAGAAGGAAGTGAGGTAGATGGCTCAGTCAGATGCCACGCCTCTCCTAGGTGAGACAGACTGCCTTGCCTCTCCTCAGGGAGCCAGATGTGATGAAGCCAGCCACCAGGTCAGACATCCTGAATCTTTCCCGGTAAGACACCACTTCATGGGGCTACACAGGTTATTAGAAATCAGTTAAAGCAAGATGTGAGAATTAGACAATAAGAGGCTAGAAATAATGGGCCAGGCAGTGTTTAAAAGAATACAATTTGTGTGTTATATTTCAGGTGTAATGCTAGCCAGGCAGCCAAGAGCTGGGATGCGGGAAGCCGCCCGCAGCTCATCACTACAGTAGGGACACCAAGAATTAGGTATGAACAGAGGAAATTTTACAATCTCAAGGTAAAACTCAGGTACAGATTGCCTTACTTTACAATCCCACTAACAGTTTTTCAGTTAAACTAGTGTTTGTACTTAATTTATTGTCTTCCTTGGTACTTGCAGGTAGTGTTTACTGAAACCCTGTGATCTCCCCTTTGATTCTACCTGTGGGGAGGCCGCTTGTTGGTTCCCAGCCACCCAGCTGGCTTCGACCCAAAATCATCACACAGAAACTGTATTAATCAAACTACTGTGTGGCCCATTAGCTTTAGATTCTTATTGTCCAACTCTTATATAAATTTAACTCATTTCTATTAGGCTGTGTATCACCACGTGGCTGTGGCTTACTGGGTACAGTTCACAGCATCTGTTTCCAGTGGCTCCATGGCTTCTCTCTGACTCTACCTTTCTTTTCCCAAACTACAGGCCAAGCCAATTTCTTAATTCTTTTACCAATAAAGGCAACACATATACAGAAGGACCTCCCACACCAGCTGCCAGTTTCACACAACAGGGATAATGTATAACCCAGACTCAGCTCATATCTGTAGGCTAGGTCTCAGTTTGAAGAAAGATGCTTTGCCCTTGTAAATAGGGCTATGGGTTGTAAAGTGGAATAATCCACTGTTAATAGCTAATTCTCAAACTACTAAAAAAGCTGCTGATAATCTCTTCTCATTCTCCTAGACTTACAACTTTATATATTTTTTTATTTCTACATTTTTATTTTTAAAATCTACATTTTTATATTCTTATGCTTGGACCCTTCATGTACAATGCATTTTGGTTTTAGCCAATTCAAATTTTTTTGTCCCATTCCTCTGGCCCCAGTCCTAATACCTCTCTTCCCTGCTTTATGTACATGTTTTCTCTATTTTTATTAGTTCTTTGGAAATTTCATACAATGTAGTTTGATCATATTCATCTCCCATAAATTTTCCCCAGATCCATTTGTCTCCCCTACCCACCCAACATTGTGTTGTTTAAAAAGAGACAAACAACCCCTCAAACAAAAATTATCAAGTGATGTTTGTGTTGCTCATATATGCCTGGATGTGGTCAATCTATCAGGGGCTCTACTTTTAAGAATATCAACTCTCTCCCTCTTCCAGCAGCTATCAGTTGTCAAGAGCCCTTCAGCTAGTGGTGGAGTTCCATGCTCGTATTCCCTCTCCATGCAGGGATTTTGTCTGGCTTGACTTTGCATGGTATTTTTGCATTCATCTCAAATGGAGTGAGTTCTTATTTGTAACCTCCGTACTATACCCAGAAAACACCCTTTCCTTGTATTCATTACTGCCTCTTACCCTTAAAATCTTTTTGCTTTTCTTTTCTGCAATGGCTCTGAGCCTTGTGAGAAGGTGTGATAAAGATGTCCCACTTAGCATCAAGCATTCAATAGTTTCTCATTTTCTGAACACTGACTAGTTGTGGATCTCTATGTCAATCGCCATCTTTTGTAAATAGACGTTTCTCTAATTATGGTTGAGATGTTTGCAAATCTATGAGTTTAAATATGATCATTAGGAGTTAGCTTAAAAGCTATGTCTTTTTAGGAAAGTAAAAGTGATAGATTTGCTCTAGGGGCCTATAATCTGTCTAACTACATGCCCTTGGCCCCGATAATGATTCCAGGTATGACATTCATTTTTCAACAATATCTTAAAACCAAGCATAGAGTGTCTGGTTACTCCCATGATGGTCATATCACTGTAATAACAGTGGACATATTTTACTATGCAGTTGTTATTTTATCTTATAGTGTACACAGCTGGGTGAGACTGGAGATTACTTTTTCCATTTGATACCATGCACAGTACTTTCCAGCACCATGAAAGCTGGAAGTGTCAGCCCTACTGGCCAGCTTTCATACTCTATGAGTCAAATGTGTGATATCATTAGCAGTGGGGTATTAATGTCAGGTACTAGAGGATAACTTACAGCATTTGAAATCCCACATGTGCTTGGGGATCTCTGAGACATCCCTGGCTAATCATTCCAGATGGTAACTCATCCTTGGTCCTGGAATTTTCACGTTAATCTGTGGCTTTGTAGGTGTGTTAGCTCTATTTAAACTCTTCCTATATTTTTGAATATGTCTATTTTTATGGCATTTCTACAGTAGTTGGTTTGCACGTTACTCATTGGAAATGTGTGTAGTGTCAGTTGTCCTGCCCAGTCTTCCCTCGCCTACCCCTCCCTTTCAGTCCTTATCCCATTTAAGTTTTTTCCTGTCCCATTATGCTTTAATACAAGTTCTCTTCTCATTAGTTGGCAATATCCCTGAATTTCCCTATTAAGTCAGTGTTGCTTCTCAGTAAATTTTGACCATGCTCTAGTTACTCAGATAATTTAGATTCCTTAATGAGTGATGTTCTCTCACACTAGTTTTATTTTTTTATTATTATGTTTTTAGAATTTGTCTGTCCTTCCATTTCCTCCTTCTGGTCTTTTCCTCCTTGTTATCTAGTGTGTGTGTGCGCAAGCATTGTCAGTCATGGTGTGCTGCAAATTTTCTATAACTTGGTAGCTTACATAAATGATATACTAGAAACATGATATGTGTTTAATAGGTACACTAATAAATTTCAGACCTCCTAGTGTTTACTACCTCTCCTTTAAACTCCTTCTTTGCTACTCTCATCCTTTATGTATTCATCCTGCTTTGTAAGATCTTCCCTTTAAGAATTAATGTTAAAGCCGGGCAGTGGTGGCACGTGCCTTTAATCCCAGCACTCGGGAGGCAGAGGCAGGTGGATCTCTGAGTTCGAGGCCAGCCTGGTCTACAAGTGCTAGTTCCAGGACAGGCTCTAGAAACTACAGGGAAACCCTGTCTTGAAAAAAAAATTAATGTTAAGTTTTGCCAATGACCTTTCTATTCTTTCTTTCCCTAGGTTAGCAGCTAACCGATGATGTGGTCTCTGTCTCTGAGTCTTGAGAACAGGTAGAATTTATGAATTTCATTGCCACTATATTTTGATTCTCTAAATTTTTACAATTTAAATACTGAAGATATATTTATGGATATACTGTCAGGATGCGTGGTCCAAAAGCAGTTATAGACCAACAGAATAGAAAAGACCCAAATGTAAGCCCAGGAGGCTATAGCCATTTGATTCTTGGCAAAAGTGACATAAAAGCAACCATTAAGAACAGCATCTTTCTTCTGAAGAGCAGACATTAGAGCAGGAAAGTAGCCTCTGCCCTCTCCTTCATATGAGTTGGTGACATGGCTGAACAAAATATGTTCTTATCACCACACGCCTTTCTGTCTGCCCAGGCCAGAGAACCAGTCTCAGGGGCATGAGAAATGAAAGAGCTGATCATGTAGCCATTAGAAGAATGAGCCCTGCACCTCTCCTGGGTGAAACAGTAGAGCTTGCCCTGATGGTCTTACTAAGGGTGAATTGGATTCAAGGGCATGAGGGATATTGTCCATGCTTCTTGCTGTCTGCTGCATTGGGTGAGCAGAATCACGGCTTTGAGTTAGCCAACCCCAACATCCTCCTCATCAATGCAGTGCTGGAGTATGTAAAGGAGCCAGACCTGTAGATCCAAAGCTACATTATCTCCATGACAGAGGACTAGAGGGCCCAGTATCCACAGAGTAGCAGAAGCCAGAAGCCTTGAAACAGACCAATGATTTATTGCAATAAACAATTATAAGTAAAAAAAAAAAGAACAGCATCTTTCAAAGTGAAGCTGAGTAATAGGTATCCATTTATAGAAGATTTAAATTAGATTCTCATTTTTACCTTTTACAAAAACCAACTAAAAATCAAGATCTCCATGTAAGATGTGCAACTCTGGATATGCTATCAGGAAGCAAAGGGGATATACTTTAAGATGTAGGTGTACGCACATTCAAGAGCAAGAATTGACAAATTTTATTATTTCAGCCTTTAAAAGTGTGGAACAAAAGAAACGAAAAATAGGAACAGTATACAGAGTGAAATGAAGTCTTTGTCAGACACTCATTTGAGAGGAAAGTAGAACCTAAAATAGAGAAATATTTCAAACTTGGAAAAACTAAAGACCAAATAATCCAACTAAGAATTGGGAATTGGAATTTAACTGAAGAAATATAAGTGGACATAAAAGCCATCAAAATATTCTCATCATTCAGAGCTGTTAAGGAAATGCAAGTTAAACCTACATCAAGAAGCAACCTGATTGCAGTCAGAACAGCAATTTTATTTTAAAGAAACGAGGAACAAAACATGCTGAAGATGATCTGAAGAAAGGAGATTTTAATAATTGTTGGTGGGAACACAAATTAGTCCAACCACGATTTTTTGGAGGTTTCTAAAAATATTAAGGCAAGAATCTCCATATAATCCAGCTATAACAGTTCTGTAAATGTACTTGAAAAATCAAATCAGGTTACCACAGAGATACATGATGGTCATGTTTTCCAGAGAAGTCTCTTAGTAACCAAGTAGCAAAACTGCTTAGGTGTCCATTAATGAAAGAGTGGATAAAGAAAAGGCAGCATGATATATGATGGATTTTACAGAATCATAAAGATGAATTGTTTCATTGTTATGAAGTTGCTAAACATATTTGTGAAGTAAGTCTCCTTCACAAAGATAGCCATCACATTTTCATGTATGATATCTAAGGGTAAAAGACAGTGCAAAGATTTCTGGGATTTGCTAAGGGAGGGAGAAAGAAGGGGATAGGTTTAAAAAGTACTAAGGAAGGAGGACAACATGAATTTTCTTTTTGTATGGAATTTTCTCTAAAGAATGACTAAATACCTGACTTGATTTTGAACAAAATGATGTCTTAAAAAAGCATTGCGAATTTATGTTTTAACCATCTATCAAATTTGTCTTCACTTTCAGAAGTAAAAGAATCCCAGTTCATATTGCTGCAATACAGGCTCACGGTCCCAGAACAGAGAAAGACTGGCCTGCCCTTTGCATTCATGGAATGGTAATTTTGATGAAGCAACATTGACCGAGTCCTCTAGTTTACATGGTGTAACAGAAGAGATACTTTCAAACCAAATCAGTCTAAGAGATCACGTCTGAAGTGCAGCAATGCTCTTACTTAGAGGAGGGGAGGAAGAAAAAAATTGATTTATCAAGGGAAAGATGCCTGTTACAGCTCTGAGCATGAACTTGGTCATCCCTTCCGTTTGCTGATGCAGTCTCCCAGTCGTTTGCACATTCTTAGATGCTGGCTCTGTTTCAGTGATGAACTTTCACAACCCCTCCGTCACTGTTTTCAGTTATACACCTATGCTGCCTTTTGGTGTTTTACCTTAATGAAATAATCTTAATATTTGATAATCAATGTGAATTGCTTTAGTTATGTACCCAAAATATTGATTTTTTTCTTTTTTTTTTATTCAGAAGGTCCAAAGTTATTTTATTTTATTTACTCCTTACTTTTTTATATTTTTCTTTGTCCCTAATGCACTACAACTTATTTTATTTATAAGGTCAAAACTTCACAATGAAATAATATAACACAAAAAAGAATGCAGTCACTAAGTGCTATGGCTTTTCAATTTTCTTTAAACATAAAATAAAAACATAATTTTCTACAGTTTTGGTTCTGAGCTCTTTTTCCTCTTAGTTCTCATTATTAGAACAAATATTTCAAAGCATAGATTGGAAATAAAGCATTACCTGGGAAGCAATTTTTTTTTTTTTTTTTTTTTGAGAAAGAAAGTCAGGACCGTGAGGGAACCTCCAGCTGGCGACAGATGGGGAAGGTGATTGAGCCCCACATTGGAGCACTGGACTGAGCTCCCAAGGTCCTGATGAGGAGCAGAAGGAGCGAGAACATGAGGGAGAAAGTCTGGAACGAGAGGGGTGCGTTCACTCATGGAGACGGTGGGACAGAACTAATGGGAGATCACCAACTCCAGTTGGAATGGGACTGATGGATCATGCGACCAAACCCGTCTCTCTGAATGTGGCCAACAGCGGGGGCTGACTGAGAAGCAAAGGACAATGGCGCTGGGCTCTGATTCTTCTGCATGGACGGGCTCTGTGGGAGCCTTCTCAGCTTGGTAGATCACCTTCCTGGACCTGGGGGGAGTTGGGAGGACCTTGGTCTTAGCATAGAGTGGGGAACCCTGATGGCTCCTTGGCCTTGAGAGGGAGGGAGGGGAGGTATGGGTGGAGGGGAGGAGAGGGAAGGGGGAGAAGGAGGGGAGGGAGGGGGGAGGAGGAGGGAAGGAGATGGAATTTTTTTTTTTTTTTTTTTTTTTTTTTTTTTTGGTTTTTCGAGACAGGGTTTCTCTGAGGCTTTGGAGCCTGTCCTGGAACTAGCTCTTGTAGACCAGGCTGGTCTCAAACTCACAGAGATCTGCCTGCCTCTGCCTCCCGAGTGCTGGGATTAAAGGCGTGCGCCACCACCGCCCGGCTGGAAATTTTTAAATATAAAAAAAAATAAACCATGAGGGAAAAAAAAAAGAAAAACAAACAAACAAACAAAAAAACCAAAATATTGATTTTACATTCCACTTTACTATGCGGCAAAAAACATTTTAGCTGGTAAAATTTTGGGTTTTCTATTTTTCAAATCTGAGTCTTGTTTTGTTTCTTAAGTTGCTTGCATGTTTCCGACTCAAGTGATCTCCTCTCTCAACTTCCTGAGCGCTGAGGTTCAAGGCATTTGACACTAAATCCAACATAAGAACTACATTTTAATGTTCAGTTCCCCTACTATGTGCTGGATATCTGTGGGGCAATGTATTAAATAATACTTCATTAAATGTGATCACTATTTTATTTGAGTGTTTGAGAAAAATTTTAACGTTAGTAATGAGATATTTACAGTGGGTCATGGTTCAGACATTAGCATCTAACATAAAGGATTTTTTTACACTTCAATGGCACTTAATTGGAAATTATATCATATATATCCTTCCCTCCATTCCTCCCTCCATGTCCTTCCTCCTCCTCCTCCCTCCTCCTCCCTCCTTCTTCTTCCTCTCTCTCTCTCTCTCTCTCTCTCTCTCTCTCTCTCTCTCTCTCTCTCTCTCTCTCTCTCTCTCTCTCTCTCCTCTCTCTCCCTCTTTCAGAAAACCAACAAAGGAACACATACAAACATGGCAAAATCCCACCAACCACAATCCTTCTCCTCCAAAAATACTGAAAAAGTGCACAAAAACCATAGAGTTCATTTTATGTTGGACTGCCTGGACTGTGGTTGATATACTCAGTGACAATCAATCCTTTGGAGAAAATTTATTTTCCCCCCACCAGCAGGGGATAATAATAAAATGCAAATAGCCTCCAGGTTAGCAGTGGGATCTTTTGTCCACTCCTCTTGGTACTGAAATCCCAACTGGAGTGGCTTAAAATTGTGCGTGTCCTGTGCATGTTGCCAGAAATCTCTGTGAGTTTGCTTGTTCAGATACTATTTAAGTGATAATTTCATGGTCAGTCAGACACAGGAAAAATGTATTACATTTGATTATTATTTTCTATTCATTTTCCCTTTTATTGAAAATAGATTTATTTCTCATACCATATATCTCAAATACTGTTTCTCCTCCTTCTAGTCCTCCCAGTTCCTCGCAGCCTCCTCTCCCATCCAGATGCTCTTACTTTATGTCTCTCATTAGAAACATTAGGCATCTAAGAGGTAACAACAAAATATACCAAAATAAAATATAAAGATAAACAAAAACCTTACATCAAAATTAGGCAAGGCAAAGCAACAGAAGGAAAAGAACCTAAGGCACTGGAATTAGAGACCAACTCATTCACACACACAGGACTCCCATGAAAGTACTAAACCGAAAGCTATACTATAAACACAGATGAGCTGGTGCAGACCTGTGTCAGCCCTCGTCTAGCTGCTTCAGTTTTGTTCACATGAGTATTGCCCAGTTGCTTTAGAGGGACTTGTCTTCCTGCTGTCCTTTATCACTTCTAACTCTTAGATGCTTTCCACCTCTTCTTCTGCAGGGTCCCCTGAGCTAGGAGTGAAGGGATTTGAGTCATCACTGCCTGATTATGACTTTCTTCTTTTTTAAATTCTGAGGAATTATCTTTTTATTTCACAAAATATTTACGTTTATTTATTCAATCCACTTTTAAAAGTTTTCCATGTGTACATGAGTGCCATGGAAAGTCTCAGGAGGTCAATGGACAACTCTCTGTAGTATGTTCTCTCTTACCACCAGTGAGTGCCAGAGATCAAAGGTGCTCACGCTGGCAACCTGCTGAGTCATCTCACCAACAAAAATCACATTCTTAAGAAAGTACTTATTTCAGTTGCTTTTGATGGAACCAGAAATCATCAAATATCAAAGAAAAATAATATGAGAGCCATGGTTACTAGTGGGCTTGCAGTCTAAGAAAAGAAGCAGACATTCCCACATTTTCTACAGCTGTCTGATTCCCTGTGAGCACATTGGTTTTTCTACTTTGAATTATGATTTTGATTATGTGTATATGTGTGTGCCTTTGTGAGCTACATCCCAGCGTTCACATTGACATTCTACTGCCAGCTGAACTTATCAAAAGGAAGCGACCATCAAAAACACGATTTTAATGAGTTGGTTTACATGTTATATAGGTGAAGCACAGATAAACGTGTCATAGGACTTTCCACTGTATAAACAATAGACACCGAGGTTTAGCTGCCTGGATAGCAAGTTTTTAGGGAAGCTTTCAGAATTTGATTGGTTAATGCAAAGTGAAATTTACACTAATTTAAATAAGCATAGTTGTTTATTCTTTGCGAAATTGAGTAGAACTTTTTTTTTTGAAAAAAAAGAGCATCTTTCTTCAGAGTCTCCTATTATTCATGTAAGTGAACAATTGCTTCCCGCTGAATAAGAGCTGACCCATGACCTGGTTTAAATAACAGTATGTAGAAGAATGAAGGTGTGTGTGTGTGTGTGTGTGTGTGTGTGTGTGTGTAGCTCTCAAGGAGTGAAACAAATGGCATTTGGCTTTTTTTTTATCACGCTGTGAGATTTATCACTGATCATAGCTCTAAGTGTGTGGAGTAAGTTATGGTTCTTTGAATAAGACACTGAAGTAGGAGTCTGCTTCTTTAATTATTAGAATGATATACAGCATAATTAACTAAGTGGTAGTAATAAAGTTACAAAGCCATGCAATAATTCATCTTGTGTTCATGCACCATGTCCAATTTTTCCATGCTAACCTTTAACCTGCACATCATCTTTCACATTATTAATTTGTACAAACAAATGCAAATTTTTCTGGTTTTTAATTACCTAAGGGATTGGGCATGATTGCTTACACAACAGTATTAATAACATTTATGTTCAGAACACTCTTGCTGATCAGAATAAAATATCCACACCAAAAAATGTAAAAGTAACAGTAATGAATATTTCAAAATGGATGCATGAAAGGCGATTGCTCATTTGTACCAGCTTATAAAAGTGAGTCATATGATTTGTATGCATGAAAGTCTATAGAATTAAAAAGAATATTAAAAAGCAAATAACCATGTGTGATGCTTATGCAACCAATTTGGAGGCATTTATGTGTGGGGTGCTCTAGGAAATGTTGCAACCACCAACTGTTTCCTGATGACTGATCTGTCTGTCACTATGGATGTACTGTTCGGTAGATGATCTGATAATGCCAATTATCTGCTCACTTTATTATTCAATGGACAGAGCTCACAAGGTAGCACTTAGTGACCAGACAGCTTGAGAGCTTTTATCTGTAATGTGACATTTTTATTCATATCTATTCACATAATAACTAAGTGGAACACATATAACTGAAGTGAAAACATTTAGATTAAAAGCTTATAGTGACTTTATTATCAATATTACATTAAGATAACTAGGAAGATCAGATCCAATTCCTGTGGCCATGTGCATCCTTTTCTCTTGATCTAACAGAGCAATAGGTTAGGAATTGTTATGCTCCAATTTTTCTGAATAATGGTCCTAATTCTTTGTGTAAAATAATAATGAAACTTAGATTGTCGAGTACTAGAGTTTAAACCCATAACCTTATACACGCTAAGTAGGGCATTCTACTATTGGTCTATATCACTTTTTGCTTCTTAAAACAAAGTTTCACCATATACCCCAAACTGGCCCCAAGTTCCCCATTCCCTTGCCTCTGTTTCTCATGTACTTAGAGTTTCCGGCCTGCATCAAAACACCTAGTGCTAACTCAGAAGTTTATGCCAGTTGTGCTACTTAAACGATTGTGTTCATGCAAACATTTCATCAGCCTCAATTTACTTGTACATACTTAAAATCATTGAAATATTCAACGGAGCAACTAAATTAAAAAGTGTTTTTATGATATTCCATATATACATCCACCTGTTCTTCCACTCTCAAGTTTTCCTTCCTATGTGTAATCAAGATTTCAAGATATTTCTGAACCTAAGTGAGATGCATATAACAGAGGCTGAAAAATTAGCTGCAAGAATGACCGTGGAAAAATAGATCTGTGTATTTTTTGCTTTATAAATGTTACCTTATATTCCCCCAAAGTAACCAAGCATTTTCGTGGTTAATTTTACAGTTCTTCAGTCTGAAGTCCTTGGTACACATTGTGAGGAACTGAAACTGATAATAATTTTGATTCATTGTACAAATAAATTTCTGGTGATCATAATTAAGAAACTACCCCAATTCACACTTGACATAGCTCTAGAGAGATTTTGTTGATTATGGCAAAAATAACTTCTTTTTTAATTTCCTTAATTTCTGGTGGTTTCTATTTGGAGACGGATAGTGTTAAAAACCACCGCCAAGACTCTATTACAGTTCTGCTGGGGCTTTCACTTATTAGATTTGGACCTAACCTTATCAAATGAGCTTCTAACTAATGATTATACTCTAAAGACCACTTTTACACTAATTGGCTTTCCCTGTTTAATTGTTTTACAAAATTGATAATTTAGTAGAAATATAATAAGCCTCTAATATTTTAGATAATTTGGCCCCTTTGTGGTCTTTAGAGGGTTCTCACTTCCTAGAAAATTAGAATGCACATTGTAAAATTTAGGTCTTGCTTTCAGCATGATTCGTAAAAGCTGTAGAACTAACTACACAAGAAGATTTGCACAATGCTGAGCTCTTGTCCTGAGTGTCTGAGTTTTTCTTTTAAATTTGAACACATAAGAACACTAAGTCAAAAATATTTTTCGGAGGTTCAAACACAAGAATATTTTTTGAAAGACTTAAAACCAAAATCATTTCTTTTCTCAATGAGGCAAATACCTACTAAAATGTTTTACTTTATTAGATTAAATTTTAATGTGACAATACTCCAGTTTTATTTGGGATACTGCAGTAAGAAACAATTGCTGTGGTGGACCACAGAAAAACACTTTAGGGAAGCTTAAGTTAAAATATTTATGCATCCTTTTTCCTTTCCACCTCCGATGAAAGTTGTTCTCCAAGAATCCCGAGGCAACTGTTTTGAGTGCCAAAAACTACTCACTGCATAGACATAGTCGTTTCCTTAACTTTGCCCATTACTCTACATGCCCCATAAGGACAAGGCTCCCTTCCCTTTTTAGGGGATGTCTGCAGGGCTGTCCTCTGTCTTGGTAAAATGTGCTTTCCTGGAACATGTGGGAATAGAGAATTATTGCATATAAACTTGGCAACAGAAACTGTGGCAAATATTTCAATACTATTGTACTTTGGAAATACAGAGTTGTTTTATTGGGATAGAAAATAAAAACAGAAACGAGCAACCCACCACTTTGGAGAGTGGCCAACAGCGAGATGTTTTATGTTATTTTTATGAAATAAAGACTGTTTAGTGAATAATATGCTAAAAATGTTTGGTGTGCTCAGCATTTTCTAGTCTCTTCATTGAAATGTTGAAAGCTTTCCCTTTCCTTGTTGTTGAAGACAGAAGAGTGGCTGCTGAGCTGAAAATGTATGCTTGAAGTCAGAACTTAAAACTTAACGACAAATTTAGGTAGTGCTGAAAGCCATATTTTCCTTTGTTTAATCATAGATGACACTGAATGCTACACAATACTTCCAAAAGAATAACAGCAATTCACTAGAATAACTCAGATATTAAAAATCCTGACTGACTTTGAAAGAAATTACTGTCCTGTATAATTTCAGTCAATATTTGTTCTGTGCAAATTTACCTGAAAATGTAGATACAAATTTTCTTTCTTTAGTCATTAATCCTTTCTAAATGTTCAGTTCTGAGTAATAAGCACAGTTTCCCAAATAAGTTAAAGTAATCACAAATTATCAAAAAGCAACATCTAGTGTTGTGAACACATCTATAGACATGATCTTGATGTGGATTTGAATATTGCACAATGTGATCCTCAAGGCACACCCCCCAAGATGCACCATCTAATCACAGAGTTCAAAATAAGCCATCAATAACAGAGAAAGCGAAGTTAATTACAGGTTCCTATACAGCGTCTCTTTGCCACTAGTGGCCCATTATAATGTATCATTCTTCAAATTGAGAGGAGATTGACAGAAATTTTATCAACTTTTCTGTCCCCATGTCTTTTCTGTGCAATAAGTGTCTGCTGTACACTGGGAAAGTGATTAAATATCAATTTCACGGAAACCTGGGAATAATGTTTAAACGACTAATGAGACGCTATTTTTACTGCTGAGGTACTGTGACTGCCCCATGAGTCAGAAGAACGCCTGTCATTCTCATTAGTCATCATTTGGCCAGGTTTTCATTTCTCTCTCTCTCTCTCTCTTTAGGTCCCTAATTGGGTATTTAGGAACTTTAAACTTAGTATCTCAGTGGGAGGAATGTTCTTACAAAATCAGTAGAATTTTCATGTCATAATTCTTTTTAGTTTTCCTATCAGAGGCAACAACAATTTTATTTGAAAAACATCATTTATAATCCATCTGCAACTTATATTAACAATACACAACTTGCTTTATTAAAATTAATTTCAAAATATCAAAACATATTTTTTAAAAATTATCCTCATTCTTTTATATTATATATAAATAAATGTATATAGAAGTATATATAATACATATTGTATTATATGTATAATTATATATAATTATGTATAATTATAAATATAATTATTGTTTCAGGTGTTTTCTCTATTACAGGGACAATATAGAACCTATAAAAGAGTTTGAAGTAAAAACAAGTTCCATAAAAATCATTATTTCCTCCATAAAACGTTATTCTACTAATTAGTAAAATATTATAACAGTAGGAGAATTTTGATAAAAGATTCTCAAGGTTAGCATTTTCATGACTACTATGAAAACAGAATCTGTGGAGTGATTTCACAGAGAGGAGGTCTACAATGTCATGGTAAATTTCACCCATAAGCTCTTCATAAACAACCTTAAATTTCTGTTGTATGTAATCAATTTATTTACTATCAGAGTAAGGCAGAAGAACTCTGGCAAGTGATTTACTCTATTTTCTAAAGCTTCAGGCTTCTCATGTCTGATACTGGCTTATTCCTCCAGCCTTGAGCCTACTTTAGTACAGAAAATGCCAATAGTTGCACAGCCAAACCCTTGATAAAATCTTAAGGAATATAGTTTAAGGTTTTTAATACAGAATTGTTCTGGCTCATTCATGGGCCTCATTGCTGAATCACATATTAATTTATGTACAAGAATGTTCTTCCATTCTCCCTTTTCTGTTTTGCTCATGGGGGGTTTTGAAAATGCATTGGATAAAAGAAAATATTAGAAAGTCTAGGACTAGGATTCAGCATTTCCAGGAAAAAAAAGTCTGTAAGAAGGTAAAGGAAGCCGGGTGGTGGTGGCGCATGCCTTTAATCCCAGCACTCGGGAGGCAGAGGCAGGTGGATCTCTGTGAGTTCGAGACCAGCCTGGTCTACAAGAGCTAGTTCCAGGACAGGCTCCAAAAGCTACAGAGACAGAGAAACCCTGTCTCTAAAAACCAAAAAAAAAAAAAAAAAAGAAGAAGAAGAAGAAGAAGATAAAGGAAGCTTAACATTATTGAAATACGATGAGATGTCTAATTGGTTATTTCTTTGTTCCCACCTTTCTGTTCTGTTTTCCATTCTTCATTTCTCCACAACATAAGCACAGTCATGGGACAATACAGTTATTTATACTTTGCTCTGCTCTGATATGTGTGTCTCCCAGAAAGAGGATTTGTGAGTTATTTCACAAAACTAAGTTCTTTCAGCATCATTTTTATACTAAAGATTACTTCATTTTAATTGTGTTCAAAGATAAATCTAAAACTAAAATTACCCACTCAAAAAATATGTGAATCAAGTTTACTTTAAACAGCATAAAAGTAAATGCTTATTGAAGACAATATAAGAAAGAAACTTGGAATATGCCAATCCATACTAAAAATAGAAATAAGTTTGCCTGTTGCTATCTATGTAAACATTCAGAGAAAGTTATAAAAAAATTATACAAGTCAAACTTCAATTATCATTAAAAGACTTGTCTTTAATTTCACTTTTTGGAATGATCATAATAACTTCAGTTCAGAAATATAGATAAAATTTTCTGGTCAAAGGGCAATATCTATGAATTAAACAATAATAATGGGAAAATTTCACAGTGATATTTAAGTAGAAGAAATATAGATGTAAATAAATTTGACTCTATACTTGCATTATATCATGATAAAAGTCAGCTGAGTTTCATGCCATAGAACATATTAATCGTATAACAGGACACCTTGGTGAAGATTATTATATTAATATCAGTTTTAATATCCAGTTTTTTCTTTTGGTCTCTGCTCATTTTCCTGGTTTGGGAAATGTAAGGAAATGATATCAAATGCAAGTCTACCTGTGCACATGCACCAAGACACACACACACATACTCTCTCTCTCTCTCTCTCTCTCTCTCTCTCTCTCTCTCTGTCTGTCTCTCTCAGACACATGTACACACAAAATTTTTATTAACTTGTATAAACTTTGTCTGCTGTTACATTTTCTTCATGTAATCATAATCATAATAAATAGAAGTATGGTGTACAAAATGAATATTTTAATATTGAACTTCTTCCTGATGGTTTTCATGTCACATATGGGTCAGTGGAATAATCTACTGAACTCTGTTGAATGTTCAAAAGTAGAGCTGCAGTTTATTGCAAAATCACATTTTCCTTGAATGATCTTATCTTATATTATAATATATATTATACATAATATATACATTATATAGGTCAGAACTATTTAAGGACACACACTCACTCTCATCTGAGAAAGTAAGTTTAACTTCATTATCATTTTGGCAAATATATTCCATAGATTTCCACAACATTGATTTCGATGCCTATACCTAATATCACCATTAGGAAAAAAAAATCTTGCCAATTTAAATCTTTCACTTAGTGTTTGGCGTTTCATGTTTTTTGAATTAATTGAATTAAAAATAAACATCCATACTCAAATGTTGCATAAAAGTGCAAAAATGGTGCAATTGTTCTTATTATTTCTCCTATGCATACATTAATCATCTTTCCTTAAAATTTGGAGGGATGCTATAAGCTTTACAGACTATTCAGGATTTTAGGATTTCCTAGTATATAGGCTTGGCTAAGTGAATCAAATCTACATCATGAAGAATTGCTTGAGGCAGGAATTGCACCCTTACTGCTCTGAGTCTGCGGTGATTGACTTATCAATTGAGTTGATAAGGAGATACTTTAGAAATTAATTTAATTTCAATTTACAAATAACATATGTGGACTTATTTTCATATTAATAGTAACTGTATATCCTCTATAGCATATAGAGATTTTCATGTACTATTTAGAGATACAAGTTTATTGTTTTATAAAAAAATGAAAATTTGGTAAATCATCAGAAATATACTGATATAAAAGAAGAATGTTTAACAGAAATATCAATTTAAAAAACTGTCAATTCCATGTGTTGTATAAGTTATTTCTATACATATCCATTATTTCACAATTTGTATGATACAGAAAAAAATAAAGAAAAAATAGATGAAGGAATTAGAAATGCTTAATGATTATGATATGTTTTGAACATGGAAAATTAGTCTTTCTCTATACCTTTTAATTCGATATTCATTTTGAGCATAAAATCTCAGTGTTTTCTTGGAGCAATAATTATTTCATGAAATTAACAACTGACAAGTAAAAATGGTAGTTAAAAAAGGAGGCACCTGTGTGGATTCTGGTTGAGTCCTGATCATTGCACAGTGTTCCAATTCAGCATCTCCCTTTGTCTGCATACTATTTGAAAATGCAATCAAGATTCTCTAATCGCTTTAGCATTCTTATGCTTACTAGCAAGTGTACAATATATTATAAACAGATGTTCAGCTTAGCGGGAAGTCTCATTAAGGACCTGGAATCCTGACCCATTCCAGAAAATGTATAGCATCTGGCATGTTCAAAATAGAACTGCTCCCATCGATTCCTCCATGGAATGATACTCGTGTGTGCTCAGACACCGTGACTCACTTTTCTGGGGATGACTTAACTCGTTTTTTTTTTTTCTCATGAGAACTATCTTGGAAGAAATGTCAGTGAAAATACATAAAATGAAGAAAATAGCATCACATGATAAATCCAGGGCAGGCAACAGCTTTTCCTTTATTTCGATTTGGGGATCATGTCTGACATTATGAGAACACTTTTTTTTCCAGCCCTGTATTCTTTAAAATCAGAGAAATTTCACATAACTACTTATGCTGTTTTTCTTGTTTTTCTCAAATCTACAATTATCTTCAGAGTACTATTAGAAATTATTTAACTTAGATATTCAAAATGTCACTTCAGTATTCATTTATAAAACTCTGTTGTTTTTTTTACCTGCAATATCTTTTAAACAGTCTCACATTTGAAATATTTTTCTTTTTTTAAAATTTTTATTTTTCCATTCAATTATTTACACTTCCTTCCCTCCTCCCAATTCCCTCCTGCTCTTCCACACCCCCTCCTCCCTCTCCCACCCTGCTTGAGAAAGGGCCAGGAATCCTGCCTTGTGAGAAGTCCAAGGCCCTCCCCCCTATATCCAGGCCTAGGGAGCTGTGCATCCCTATAGACTAGGGTCCCCCCAAACCAGAACATGCCATACAAACAAGTCCCAGTGCCTTTATCAATGGCTTCTCAGTCAGGTCCCATTGTCAGCCACAATCAGAGAGACCGGTTTTATCATATGCTCATTCAGACCTGATCCAGCTGGATTCTATTGGCTTCTCTTTCATTCAGTTGTCTGTCTCTCCCCTCACTCTGCAGATTTTTAGTTTCATCAGATCCCATCTCTCAGTTGTCCTTAATTCTTGACTAAATGGAGTCCTATCCAGGAAATCTTTTTTTATTATTTTTTTAAAAAATTTACTTATTTATTAAAAATTTTTACCTCCTCCTCTCCTCCCATTCCCCCCCACTCCTTCTCCCCCTCCCTCTGCAGTCCTAAGAACAGTCAGGATTCCTTGCCCCGTGGGAAGTCCAAGGTACTCCCCCCTCCATCCAGGTCTAGGAAGGTGAGCATCCAAACAAAACAGGCTCCCACAAAGCCAGACCATGCAGTAGAATCAAAACCCAGTGCCCTTGTCCTTGGCTTCTCAGTCAGCCCTCCATGTAAGCCACATTCAGAGAGTCCAGTTTGATTACATGCTCCATCAGGCCCAGTCCAGCTGGCCTTGGTGAGCTCCCATTAGATCAGCCCCATCGTCTCAGTGGGTGGATGCACCCCTCGCGGTTCTGACTTCCTTGTTCATGTTCTCCCTCCTGCTCTTCATTTGGACCTTGGTAGCTCAGTCCAGTGCTCCAATGTGGGTCTCTGTCTCTATCTCCATCCATCGCCAGATGAAGGTTCTATAGTAATATGCAAGATATCAACATCTTGTGGGTTACTGCGACTTCTCCCAACAATTTCAGTGGTGCACATTTATTACTCTGATCCACTCAGAGTTGGATTTTGTGCAAGGTGATACAGATCTAGTATCATTCTTCTACATGTGAACATACAGTTTTCCATACACCATTTGTTGAAGAATCTATCTTTTCTTCAGTGTATATTTTTTCTCACTTTGTTTAATGTCAGATAGCGAAAATTCATGTTAACTCATGCTTGAATCTTCAAATTTGTTGCATCGATCCACCTATCTGTTTATTTATTTTCTTTTGCCAGCACCACACAGTATTCATTACTATGATTTTGTAATATATATTAAGATCTAGATTGACAATCCCTCCAGCACTGTTCTTTATTTTCAGGATTTAAAGTTTTCATTATAGAAGTCTTTTGTCTCCTAAGTTAGCTTTATTCTTTAATGCTAATGTGAATATAGATGAAATTTTGTTTCTCAGTGTGTTTTGTAAATTGATATTGCATTGCTTAAATTGTCGATCACTTCTAGAAGTTTAATGACAGGATTTTGAGGGTCTCCAGTGTGTAGGTGTGTGTGTATTTCCATATCTTAGAAATAATTTGAGTTATTTTTACTACTTTAATGTCTTTCTTTGCCTTGGTGCTCCATCTAGTGATTCCTATATTATATTGGAAAGGAGGGTGTTTAATGCACAATTCAGTATTGCTCTTGATTTAAACGTGATTGTTTCAAGTTTTGAGTATGATATTGGATGTGAGGTTTTCATGCATTATATTTTATATTTAGAGGTATGATTCCTCTAGTTCTTTCATCTTGATGTCATGTTGGAATTTTTCTAAGATTTTTTTGTGGGCATGTATTGAAATGTTTATGTAATTTTGTCATTAAGTCCACTTACACAATTTATCACATTTATTGTCTTGAGTGTGTTAAAACATCCCTGCATTCCTAGGATAAAGCCTACTTGGTCATGATGCAGGATTTTTTGACATAGGCAATGACTTTGCAAAATTTTTATTGAGGAATTTTGAATGAATGTTTTCAGATATATTGGTGTATATACATGTGTATGGGTGAGCACATTTACACACGCATGCTCATGCATACTTAGTACAGATTAAATGTAATAAAATTACTAGAATTGTTTAAAATGCATTTACTTTTCACATAGATGTTCACATTGTATTTTAAGACAGGTAAGGCACTGCATTGTCAGCAGTAAGATAAGCATCATCAATGACCTGACTCATTAAACCTTGAAATCTCTAGTTTACTCAGAATATATGATTGCAAATATGAAGGAAGAAGAAAGCTGAAAGAATTATAAACACCGTCTTTACTGGTTTTTGAAATGTCACGTATTCTATTAATTTCAAAACCCATTGGTTCAGTCTTACTAAATATATATCCCTTCACTGCAAAGAACAGATTTTCCAAGTGACCATTCCCTCAGCTAGTAATTGGGAGGCAAACATAAAGAGAATAGAGCTTATAAGACAGATAACAAGTTATAACATATATGTATTTCACCATTGTCTGTTAATACTAGTTTTAAAAAAAACTGAAAAATCATATACTGTTAGATAGTAATGTTTAGATAACTATAGGTTGTTTAAAATTAATGGAAAAATAATGATGTGGGATGTCCTTCTGCATATCTGTTGCTTTATTGGTTGATGAATAAAGCTGTTTTGGCCAATGATTTAGGAGAGCAAAGCCAGGCAGAAATCCAAACAGAGATATAGAGAGAAAGTAGGAGGTGTCAAGGAGACCATGTAGCTGCCAAAGGAGAAAAATGCCCACCAGAACCTTACCTTACTGGTAGGCCACAACCTCATGGTGCAGATTGATAGAAATAGATTAAGATATAAGAGCTTGCTAGAAATACACTTGAGCCATTGACTAAACTGTTTTGTAATTAATATAGTTTCTGTATGATTATTAGGGTTTGAGAAGCCAGGAAATGGAGGAGCAATTTCTGCCTAAAAATAAAACTGCTGGAGCAGCAGAAGGAGGGAGCTCATGAGCAAGGAAGTCAGGACTGTGAGAGGTGCACCCACCCACCGAGATGGTGAGGCTGATCCAATCTGAGCTCACCAAGGCCAGCTGGACTGGGACTGAAAAAGCACAGGATAAAATCGGACTCCCTGATCATGGCAGACAATGAGGGCTGATGAGAAGTCAAGGGCAATGGCACTGGATTTTGATCCTACAACATATACTAGCTTTGGGGGTGCCTAGCCTGTTTGAATGCTCACCTTCCTAGACCTGGATGGAGGGGGGAGGAAGTTGGACTTCCCACAGGGCAGGGAACCTTTACTGCTCTTTGGCCAGGAGAGGGAGGGGGAGTGGTGGAGGAAGGGTGAGGAAAATGGGAAGTGGGGAGGAGGCGGAAATTTTTAATAAAATAAAAAAAGAAAAAAACTGTTGAAAATTAAAAGTAGTTAATTACTGTAACCTCGAAACTTGTAATATAAAGGCCAGAGAAATTACTCAGAAGATAAGAATACTGCTCTTATAGAACACCCAGGTTTGAGTCTCAGCACTTACATGGAGGTTCACAACTGACTGTAACTTCAATTTCAGGGTATTCAATGACCTCTTCTGGCCTCCAGTTTAAATAGGCATTTATTTACATGGAGGCAAACCTACAACAATAATGGAAACAACAGTCATGATAAACTTGTAGAAATAATTACGTTTGACAAAATTGTGAAATAACAGAAATACACGTGACCATTATTTTCTATGTATAATTGACTTGGGACATCTTCAGGAGGCTGGTGGCAGGAAGGAGAAAGAACATTTCCTATTTCTATCTCATTTTAATTGGAATTTCCCCATGTTTTCATGAGCAAATGGACGTGAATAAGCCATGATTTCTCCGAGCACACTTTTGTCACTTTAAATACCGAAAACATTAGAAAGCCACTGTAGTCTATCAGAGAGAATGAATAAATCATGAAGCTGCAGGATAATTCTGTGCCCTTTTCAGAAAACTCATTTCTGAATGCAATCTAGACTTCGAAAAGTGCTACAGTGCCAGAGAGATTGTTCTGTTTAGAATACTTACGCTCTCCTAACGGAGCATTTCCCTATGAATTGTCTTCCCTGGTTATGGAAGAATAAGTTCAATTGGTCTCCCCTACACGCAATCTTCCTTCAGACAAAATTTTGAGTTTTGCAAATGTAAATAGAACAGCAATTCTTGGTGATGAAACTAAAAGCACAAACTCATGGAACAACTTGATGGATCTATTTAGACTGCATATATTTATTCTTGCCTGCCTAGATTCACACACCATGTATCTCCACTGGAGTGAATGAATGAGTGTGTGTGTGTGTGTGTGTGTGTGTGTGTGTGTGTGCGCGTGCGTGCATGTGGTGATGTGGGAACTGTTAAGAGGATAATTTAAGGTTTTCTTATTTAATACCATTTATTTACTTAAATATAAGTATTTTTGCTTAATGTTTACTTGATTTAGCTATTGAAAATGCTTCCATATAAAGTCAGCATGCTTTTTATTCATTCATTAAATCATACATAGGTATTAAAAATTCTCTCTCTCTCTCTCTCTCTCTCTCTCTCTCTCTCTCTCTCTCTGCATCACTCTACCTTCCTACCTAGATATCATTTGTAATCTATGTCTACATTCTCATTCAATATATCATTCCCCTCAAACATTCTATCATTTATACAAAAATACTCATCTTTTGAAACATCCACCTTTAATTTTTTCACAAATTTCTTATCTGCTAATGCTGAAAATACTCCTCGTTTTTCTTTACCCTCACTCTTGTTCAAGTAGCGTATCATTTTGACAGTTACATGTCTCCTTACTTATTGTGCCTGCATCTTTGATGTCTCCAGGACTCTAGTCTGGCAGACAAGTAAACTGTAATTTAGTTTAATTCTGCATTTGTTGTTTCTCTGTGGGGCTCGAATATGGGGCTCACATTTTCTTTAGTGGGTTCTCAGCCTCTTTTATATTCATAAATTATGAGCTACATTGAGATCTACTTCAAGAAATGTGGCACAATGGAGACATAATGAAGAGAAGGCTAATGGCACATGGCAGAGCAGATAAAAAAGTAAAGCCAAATTTTCAGGAACAGAAGAGACTAGTTGATCAATATAAGAGAAACATGTCAGAGTACGAAATGGTTATAATTCAAGCTATATTGAAAAAGTGTGTATAAATATGAAAGTAATGAAGATTAGTTTTGTAATAGCAGAATGTTCTATACAACATAGCAAAGGAAGGAAGAAACCAACGTCCTACCCAGCTTTGACTCCACAACAGTGATCAGCATGCCAGGAGAGCATTAAAGGTTGAGAAGTGGTAAAACTGGGAGATAACCAAAAGCTCTCTAATTGTACATAAGACCTGGTCAAAAAGAATGAAATCATGTGCAGTCCTGGAAGCCTCATTAAATATGCAGTGCTGTGTAGTCATACACCTTAGAAAAGAACCTCTAACCACTACTGTACAAAAATCGGCCTAATCCCTAACTATATTCTAAATATATGTCCTTAATCCTACAGATGAGTGCAGTCCTTACGCTCTTCAAGTAAAACTGCTTGGCAATATGTTGTGACCATTAATAAAAGTGACAATCAATAAAAAGCATGGTTGTTTTTACTGATTCATAGATATGGCTGCAGTACAAATATTCTACATAAAGTTTGAAATTGCTATGAAAAAACGATTGTAAGAATCATAGGAAGAGGAAATTTGCTTTAAAAATGTATCTTGTAAGAAAGTCAGTAGTTATACTCAAAAAACTTACCAACATTTCTGCCCAAACATGAACTGGAGAAGGACAATAGCAGTTGGCATGTGAAAGTGGATGGTGAAGCCAAGGAAGCTTCAACCTTGCACAAAGTACAATAGTAAAATAAGAAATTCTGATACTGGGAGCAATGAGACTCCATGGAAGAGCACTTCGATTGGTTGTCCATTATCATTTGTCCAGCCCTGAAAACATACATACATACATACATACATACATACATACATACATAACAACATTTCATAGAATGAGAAGGATGTACATATGAATTGGGAATAAAAAATATGTATATATACACATACACACATGTATACTATACAATACATGTATGCAAGTATATGAATACATTATATGCATATATATCTAAATAATCTTTACATTGCACTTATATCATTGAAAAAGTAGTGAAAGACTGATGAAGCTAATCAGGACATCTGTTGTGAAGTAATGAATATATATATATATATATATATATGTATGTATATATACATATATACATACATATATATATATACACATACACACATCTGAGAAATTACACTCACAAAATCTCAATAATATTTTGTCTAACCATAATTACAACATCACTTGATATGCTAACTTGGTTGGGAAAAGTTTCACAATGCTCCAACCATAGATGAAGAGCTATAACAAATCACAGGCTGCTGAGAGAGAGAGAAACAAATTTTCAGATATATTGTCCTAAAGTGTTGAGTTCTAAACACACTACAAAAGAACAGCAATATATAGATTCAGCAGAATATATACATATACATATATATGTGTGTGTGTAATGCATATATATGGAATATGTGTGTGTGTATAATTAAAGAAGTCATAAATGAGCAATCAAATGTGGAGACATAGGAGAATTTGGTGTGGAATAGGAAGTTGGAAAATGATGTATATATAGTATTTATAAAAAAAATTTCAAAACTCTATAAACTAAAAATTATGGTTTCAAGGAAATTTTAGACTTTTAGAAGATGAAACACAACAGCAATATTTTCATATTTTTAATCATTTAATTGTTTCATGTTAAATAATCTTTTAAATTTGAAGATTACAATTTACTTATTACAGGATGTTGCATTTATTAGAACTGTCTAAAGATTGAGACAACTGGATTATTATGAAACATCTAGCAAAGGAAAGAGTAAAATTTTCAAAATATGATGTTAAACTTAAATCATCTACAAGTATGAAAATGCCATAATGAAAACTTTTATTCTTAATATTAATTTAAAATTGAGGAATGAAAATATTTTTAAAATATGAGGTGCATAACATGCTTGTACATCAGTTTTGATGACAGTTTTACAAGCAGACCTGAATTGTATGGCATGAAACAGGAGAATATTATTTAGAAAGGCAAAGAGCTTGGGCACAGTTGTTGTAAGGAGTTGCGGGCTGTGTTCCTGCCGCCCAGCTCCCGGCCGCCTGGCTAGCTTATGCCCTGAAATAACAACACACAAAATGTATTCATTTAAACACTGCCTGGCCCATTAGTTCCAGCCTCTTATTAGCTAATTCTTACATCTCTTGCTTTAACCCATATCAAATAATCTATGTAACACCACAAGTGGCGTCTTACCGGGAAAGATTCAGCATGTCTGACCTGGTGGCTTGCTTCATGGCGACTGGCTCAGAGAAGAGAGGCATGGCGATTGCCCGAGGCATCTGCTTTACTTCCCTCTTCCCAGCATTCTGTTCTGTCTACTCCACCCACCTATGTTCTAACCTATTAGGCCAAGCAGTTTCTTTATTAATTAACCAATGAAATCATCAGATAGATAGAAGACACACCTACATCACACAATTGATGGAGGAGAGTTATCTGTCTATGTTACTTTCATTGGTTAATTAATAAAGAAAACTGCCTTGGCCCTTTAAGAGAACAGAAAATTAGGTAGGCGGAGTAGACAGAACAGAATTCTGGGAAAGAGTTGGGGAGACGCTTCAGGCAGTGGCCATAGTGAGTCTCCATGCTTCTCCTCTCCGAGATGGACACAGATTAAGATCTCTCCTGGTAAGCCACACCTCGTGGTGCTACACAGATTACTAAATATGGGTTAAAGGAAGATGGCTGATCCTATCAGAGATTCACAGATATAGAACAGTGGCCAGCACAGAAAAATAAAAATCAGAAAGATCTGAAGTTCCCCATTCCTGAAGATAGTCTCCATATCAACCTACTGTGTGACACTCAGCAAATCTGAATTGAGATCATTACTCTGATCATGATATTTATGAATTGTATTGTGTTTCTAATGTATAAAGTGTCAATAGATTCGGTTTGTCATAGATATAATTTCTCTAGCCTATATTGTAGTCTGGTACTAGTATTCTGTAGTCCTTACCTATACTACAGACTAATGTTTCTACCCTCAGATAATCACCCCTTTGTTCCCACTATGCTAATCAATACAGCTAAGGTTCATGGCTGCTTCCATCCTGGACATCTGACAATCTGATCCTGCAACTCTGACTGACCCTGCCACTGGGCTCCTCAGAAGGCATTTCCTTCCTTCATGTTTAGTATGTGCTAGTGATGCAAAAATAATAGATAATATTGTAAATACTGCTGACAAGGCAAAGGACATTGATAATAAAAATAAAGAAGTTAACTTTCTAAAGAGCAAGAAAATTAACTTTGTAAGAAAGCTGGCTCAGCATTTGTTTCACTAATTAATTTTTTAAAGACAGAAGTGTCACCAAGTCCAAGAGGTCAGGGGACTAAATATTCTTCATTCTACTTCAATAAAAAAGAAATGAAGGCAAACTCTTCAGAGCAGAGACCTTCTTGGTAAAGTATACCTCACCGATCTCCTGGCTAGTATTTAGAAAGCTGTAAGTTCACAAGAGGACCAGAAAACTAAAACAGATTTTTGGCCAGCAACACTTGACATACGCATGTGGTTTTATTAAAAACTTTATAAAGTACCTTTGTATGAGTTTCTCTGCCAGAGAAATGTTTTTTTTTTTTTTTTTTTTTTTTTTTTTTTTTTTTTTTTTTTCTCATGGTTTATTTTTTTTTATATTTAAAAATTTCCATCTCCTTCCCTCCTCCTCCCCCCTCCCTCCCCTCCTTCTCCCCTTTCTCTCCCCTCCTTCTCCCCCTTCCCTCCCCTCCCCTCCACCCATACCTCCCCTCCCTCCCTCTCAAGGCCAAGGAGCCATCAGGGTTCCCCACTCTATGCTAAGACCAAGGTCCTCCCAACTCCCCCCAGGTCCAGGAAGGTGATCGACCAAGCTGAGAAATGTTTTTATGTGAACATTGTCCAAAGGTACTGTATTTTCAAGTCTCTCTTGTGGTACACAGCCTCAAAACTCCCCAAATTGTTAGAAAATATTTAGAAGTGCTTCACTCACAGAAAAATTAAGTTTTAGAAGCCAAAATTATTGCATTGGTTAAAGCGCCAATTGATGAAATAAAATTAAATTATTTAGCTGCAACCTTGGTGGAACTCAGAAACACAGCTTGCACCAATACTGAGGGGACTTAAGAGGTGAGTGAACAGCCACAGGGAGGGATGCCCCAATCTCCAAGACCTCCATAGTGGGGCAAAACATCAGGCCCCTCCCCCAACTCCCTCAGCTTGTCTAACCATCCATCAGGGAGTTTCCTGAGGCTAGGCTCCTCGAAAACCCATACCCATCCAGTGGACACCCAAGCTACTAGCCACACTCTGCCTAAGAGCTGAGAGATATAATTACTATAATACTAAGGGGACCAAGAGCTTGCTATAACACTGAGGGGATTAAGAGAGAGCACCAAGAGAGCAAACCAGGAGAGAAGACCAAGAGAGCAGGTGAATTGAGACTTCAGAGGCTTTCTAAGACAGACATTGATAGTACAAAGCAGATCAAGAAAAACTCTCAAACTCTCAGACAGCCACTGTAAGGATTGGAACAAGACACAAAGACACTGCCCTCCTCATTTGAAGGAAGAGATGGGCAGGCGCCAATACAAGAACTCCTCCAAAAATCTAAAAAGCAACATGGTAATACCAGAAACCAGTGGTCACACAACAGGAAGACTTGATCATCCTAACACAGAAGAAGCAGAAGAAAAATAATTTAAATATAACTTTATGAAAATGATGGAGATCTTTAAAGTGAAAATTAAAAACTCTGTTAAAGAAATAAGGAGAAGACAAAAAATTGGAAAAAATTAATAAAGCACTCAAAGAAATGCAAGGAAACCGAGAAAAAACAGTAAAACAGGTGAAAGAAACATTTCAAGACTTGAAGACTGAAATAAAGGTAATAAAGGAAACGCAAACCGAGAGAATTCTAGGTATGGAAAATCTGGATAAATGAACAGGAACTACAGAGACAAGTATAACCAAGAGAATACAAGAGATAGAAGAAAGAATCTCAGGCATTGAAGATATTATAGAGAAAATAGACTCATTGGTCAAAGAAAACATTAAATATAACAAATTGGTAACAGAAAACATCCAGGAAATTTGGGAAAATATGAAAAGATCAAACCTAAGAATAATAGAATAATAGTGGTAGAAGAGGGAGAAGAATTACAGCTCAAAGGCCCAGAAAATATATTCAACAAAATTATAGAAGAAAACTTTCCCAGCCTAAAGAAGGATATTCCTATGAAGGTACAAGAAGCATACAGAACACCAAATAGACTGGATCAAAAAGATTCCCTTTGCCATATAATAATCAAAACACAAATCATGCAGAATAAAGAAAGAATATTAAGAGATGCAAAGGAAAAAGGTCAAGTAACATATAAAGTTAAACCTATCAGAATTACACCCGACTTCTCAAGGGAAACCTTAAAAGCCAGAAGGTACTGGTTAGATATGCAGCAGACACTAAGAGACCACAGATACAAGCCCAGACTACTATACCCAGAAAAGCTTTCATTCACCATTGATGGAGAAAACAAAATATTCCATGACAAAACAGATTTAAACAATATGTATCAACAAACCCAGACTTACAGAAAGTACTAGAAGGAAAACTCCAACCGAAGGAAGAAAACTGCATCCACAAAAATACAGGCCTCTGATAAACCCCCACCAGCATAACACAAAGAAGGCAAAGAGACAAACGCTGCTACTGAAAAATAATCAGAATTATCAACCACTGGTTATTAATATCACTTAATATGGACTCAATTCACCTATAAAATGACACAGGCTAAGAGAATAAATATGAAAATAGAATTAAGGCTTCTGCTGTATATAAGAAACATACCTCAACCTCAGCGACAGACACTACCTCAGAGTAAAGGGTTGGGAAAAGGTTTAGCAAACAAATAGACCTAATAAACACGTGAGTATAGCTATCCTAATATCTACCAAAATTTATTTCAAACTAAAATCACTCAGAAGAGATAGAAAAGGACACTATATACTCATAACAGGAACAATTCATCAAGATACAGTCTCAATCCTGAACATCTAGGCCCCAAATACAAGAGCACCCACATATGTAAAATAAACATTACTAAAACTTAAATTGCACATAAAACCCCACACACTAATAATAGGAGACTTCAACATTCCACTATCTCCAATGGACAGGTCAACCAGACAGAAACTTAACAGAGAAATAAGAGACCTAGGAGATGTCATGAAGCAAATGGACTTAACAAACATCTATAGAACATTCCACCCAAACACAAAAGAATATACCTTTTTCTCAGCACCTCATGGAACCTTCCTTAAAATTTATCACATACTCGGTAACAAAGCAAACCTCCACATATATAAAAAAAATTAGAGTAACCTCCTGTGTCTTATTGGATCACCATGTATTAAAGTTAGAATTTAACAATAATACTACTCTCAGAAAGCCTACAAACTCATGAAAATTGAACAGTGAACTACTGAACCACACCTGATTCAAGGAAGAAATAAAGAAAGAAATTAAAGACTTCCTTGAACTCAATGAAAATGAAGGCACAACATATCCAAACCTATGGGACACTATGAAAGCAGTGCTAAGAGGATAGTTCATAGTACTAATTGCCCACATAAAGAAAACAGAGAAGTTCACATTAGTGACTTAACAGCACACCTGAAAGCTCTAGAACAAAAAGAAGCAGACTCAGCCAGGAGGAGTCTGAAACAGAAACTAATCAAATTGACAGCTGAAATCAAGAAAATAGAAACAAAGAAAACAATACAAAGAATCAATGAAACAAAAAGCTGGTACTTTGAGAAAATCAACAAGATTGACCTAAAAACTGAAGGAAATAAAATGTCATCAAAAACTTTCCAAGCCAAAAAAAAAAAAAAAGCCTAGGGCCTGATGGTTTTCATGCAGAATTCTACCAGAACTTCCAAGAAGAAGTATACCTATACTCCTCAAAGTGTCCCACATAATAGAAACAGAAGAAACATTGACAAACCCTTTTTTTGAGGCTACAGTTACCCTGATACCAAAACCACACAAAGACTCAACCAAGAAAGCGAATTACAGACCAGTCTCACTCATGTACATGGATGCAAAATACTCAATAAAATACTGGCAAACAAAATCCAAGAACACATCAAAAACATCATCCACCATGATCAAGTAGGCTTCATCCCAGTGATGCAGGGCTGGTTCAGCATAAAAAGTCTATCAATGTAATCATCATATAAATAACTGAAAGAAAAATCCATATGATTATTTTATTAGATGCTGAAAATTCATTTGACAAAATCCAACACCTCTTCATGATAAAGGTCTTGGAAATATCAGGGATAAAAGGAACATATCTAAATATAATAAAAGCAATAAATGACAAGTCAACAATGAACATCAAATTAAATGGAGAGAAACTCCAAGTGATTCAAATAAAACCAGGAACAAGACAAGGCTGTCAACTCTCTCCATATTTTTTCAACATAGCTCTTGTAGTTTTAGCAATAGAAATAAGACAACAAAAGGAAATCAAGAGAGCTCAAATTGGAAAGGAAGAAGCCAAACTTTCATTAATTGCAGATGATATGATAGTGTACATAAGTGACCCTAAAAACTCTACCAGAGAACTCCTACAGCTGATAAATAACTTCCATGATGTGGCAGGATACAAGATCAACTCAAAAAAAAAAATCAGTACCCCCAAATACACAAATGACAAAAAAGTTGAGAGGGAAATCAGAGAAACATCACCTTTCACAATAGCCACAAATAACATAAAATATCTTGGGGGCAACACTAATTAAAGAAGTGAAAGACATATTAGACAAGAACTTAAAGTTTTTGATAAAAGAAATTAAAGAAGATACTTGAAAATGGAAAGATCTCCCATGCTCTTGGATAGGTAGGATCGAAATAGTAAAAATGGCAATCCTACCAAAATCAGTCTATAGATTCAATGCAATCCCCATTAAAATTGCAACACAATTCTTCACAGACCTTGAAAGAATAATAATGAACTTCATTTGCAAAACAAAAAAAACGAGAATAGCAAAAACAATCGTGTACAATAATGGAACTTCCAGAGGCATCAACATCCCTGATATCAAGCTCTATTACAGAGCTACAATAATAAAAACAGCTTGCTATTAGCATAAAAACTGAGAAGCTGACCAGTGGAATCGAATTGAAGACCCAGATTTTAATTCACACACCTATGAACACCTATTTTTGTCAAAGAATCTAAAATTAAACAATGGAAAAAAGAAAGCATCTTCAACAAATAGTGCTGGCATAAGTGGATGTCAACCTGTAGAAAAATGAAAATAGACCCATTTCTATCACCATGCACAAAACTCAAGTCTAAATGGATTAAAGTCCTCAATATAAATCTGACCACACTGAACCTGATCGAAGAGAAAGTTAGAAGTAGTCTTCAATGCATGAACACAGGAGACCACTTCCTAAATATAACCCCAGTATCATAGACACAGAAAGCAACAATAAATAAATGGACCTACTGAAACTGAGAAGCTTCTATAAAGCAAATGACACAGTCAATAAGACAAAAAGGAAGTCTACTGAATGGAAAAAGATCTTCACCAACTCCATATCAGACAAAGGACTGATCTCCAAAATATATTAAGAACTCAAGAAATTAGACATTAAAATTCTAAATAACCCAATTAAAAAGTGGGGTACAGAACTAATTCAACAGAGAATTCTCAACAGAAGAATTTCAAATGGCGTAGAGATACTTAAGGAAATGTTCAATAGCTTTAGCTTTCAGGAAATGCAAATCAAAATAACTCTGCGATATCATCTTACACCTGTCATAATGGCTAAGATCAAAAACACTAATGATAGCTTATGCTGGAGAGGATGGAGAGTAAAGCACTCATCCATTGCTGGTGGGAATGCAAACTTTTACAATCACTTTGGAATTCATTATGGCGATTTCTCAGAAAATTGGGAATCAACCTACCTCAGGATTCAGCAATACCATTCTTGGACATATACCCAAAATATGAACAATCACACCACAAAGGCATTTATTCAACTATTCATAGCAGCATTATTTGTAATAGCCAGAACCTGGAATAAACCTAGATGCCCCTCAACCAAGGAATGGACAATGAAAATGTGGCACATTTACACATTAGAGTACTACTCAGCAGTAAAAATACAATGATGTCTTGAATTTTGCATGCAAATGGATGGAATTAGAAAACACTGTCCTGAGTGAAGTAACCCAGACTGAAAAAGATGAATATGGTATGTACTCACTCATAAGTGGATTCTAGCCATAAACAAATGACTTTGGACCTATAGTTCATGATCCTAAAGAAGCTAAGTAATAAGTTGAACCCATAGAAAAACATATATAGACTCACCTGGAAACTGGAAACAGACAAGATTGCCTGACAAAATTGGGAGCATGGGGTTAGGGGAAAGGTAGAAGGGGAATAGGAGGGGAGAAGGGGATGGTTGAGGGTAACTTAAGGGAATGAGATAGTTGAGATGGAAGAATGACAGTGATAGAGATATCTTGATTGAGGGATTCATTGTAGGGTTAGCAGAAACCTGGCTCTAGAGAAATTTCCAAGAAGCCAAATTTACAAGCTCCAATGTAAACAACGTATTAAACATAAGTTGAAACTCATTTTGTGTTTTATTTTTTGGTTACACAATATGTTCACTAAATATTTTATAAAGTAATTAGGAGTTCAATTTTCCACATAGACGATTTGTTAGTTCTTTCTGGTTGTTTTGAATTTATTTTGTACTATGATTAAGAAAATTGATTTTTTATTATTTTTATTAGTTGTTCTTATAGTTTAAGAATTTAATATTATTTAAAATTTTATACTAAAATGTTTTCTAAACCATCACTTAAAATATTAAAGGAATAGTTTTGTCATACTTATTGATTAAAAATAAAGAAAATAATTTTAATTAATGCTTTAATTCCTCGTAGTCCTTTAAGAGTCTTCCACAATGTATTTGATTATATCACCTCTCTTTCCCCAATTCTTCTCAGATTCTGCCATCTTCTCTACTCAGCAAGCTTCATTAACTCACAACAAACAGACAACCAATACCAGAACAAACTTATGCTGCTCAGAGGACTACAAACTTGGAGAGAGCTGTTTCTCCTTTCCCAGTTCCCAACAGTTGCCAATAGTTCCACGGTTAGCAGCGGGATTTCATGTCCACCTCCAGTCTCCACACCAGGGATTTACAAAGGTCTTGTGTATGCTGGAGTAGCTACTCTGATTTCATATATCCAGTTGCTCCGCTGTGTTCAGGAGACATTGTTTGCCTATAGTCACCCAGCACCACTGACTCTTAATTTGTTTCATCCCCTCTTCTGAAATTCTCTCTCAGCTTTGAAAAGAGGATGTACAGTAGATATCTTAATTTAGGACTCAACATTATGCTCTTATCCTGTGAATCTGTGCCAATAGTGGGTATCAGTGTCACTGTCTATTAGGCATAGAAGCTCCTATTGTTGTTCAGCTGTTTCCTCTGCCACGTGCCCTCCTTAAGGGAGGAAGTTGGTTTATGGACTCAGTAAGCTAATGGAATATACCATTAAGGAAATTTAAAAAGCTACAAAATTCACAAAATGCCTTCCCAAATTTGTAAAAGAAAAAAAAAACTGAGGGGAAAGAGGAAACCCTTCAGAGCTGATTGTGAAGTTGGGCAGGGATCTCCAAGGATACAATTTTGTGAGTCATCAAAAATTTTAGGGTGAGCATTTTGCGATGCAGCGGCCATTGAGTACCTTATCTCTTACTTTAAACCCTTTAATCATGCTGCTGTATCTCCAATAAACTTACTGATTTATAGCCTAGGATGTCATTATTTCTTTTTTCTGCCATCTGTATCTGATCTAGTTTGAATAGATATTGTAAAATCATTGTCAACTTGATATTTTGAATCCATGGGAACAAAACAACTTTAGATATGCCTTCTATAGTTTCTGATTTTGGCTAATTGAAATGAGAAGACTCACTCTAAATGTGGGAGCACCATGGCATGGGCTGGCATCCAGGGCTGTACATAATAAGAGAGGAATCTAAATACCAGAGATCTACACTCTTACTCTGCTTCCTATAAACACATGCATTGACAGCAGCTGCTTCAAGCCCCTGACAATGTATCTTCCTTGACATTATTCATGCTAAGCTCAAATCACAAGCCAAAATAAACCTTTCCTTTATCAGGTGTTCTCCTGAGGTGGTTGTCACAGCAGCAAGAAAAGTAAGTAGGGCATTTCTCTAGGAAAAGTCACGAAACACAATTATCCAGTAACTAGAAGATTTCTCTAGGAAAAGTCATGAAACAACATTATCCAGGGAAAGCTATGAAAAGTAAAGGTCAAAAGGCAAAAGATCCAGGAATTGCAAGGAAGACAAACAGAAGAACAAAACACAAAGACTCGTTACGAGAACCCAAACCTTGCTATATATAAATATTACTTGTAATACAAGTTCTTCCTCAAAGCACTTTGAAAGGGGGAGAAAGAAACCCATAATACTTACATGTCAATTGATAATGGCTCAAAAATCTTGTTTTCAGAAATTGCAAAGAGTAATTGAGAATACATAATATCAATAAATAAAAATAGAGGTTCAGACTCAGCTAATATCTTTCTGTCATGGTTAGGAGATCAATCAAATGTGGAAAAGGACAAATTTAGTATCTAATTGTAAAGATACAATTCTAAATGAATGATACTTACAAAGTATTGAGCATTTAGCAAATGTCTTTCCTTATAGACACTTAGCAATTGCTAACATTACATTGAATTTTCTATGAGGAAACTGAATATAAACAGTAGCCTTGCTGCTGAGTTTGCCTGTGATAAATGCATTGTCTCCAGGGCATGATGTAAGAAATGATGAAATTTAAAAGGAGAGTTCCAGACTGAGGTTCATAGAATACTTGGAAAGGATGACTGGAGCTCCCATGGGATCCCCAAGATCCTGTGAGAACAAATGTTATCTGAGTGAATCTGACCTGTGGTAATTTTCTGGGTCTATGTTTTTCAACACTTACACTACCCCCACTTGTCATGCTTTCATTTATGATGCCATCTGCCATGTGAACTTCATCAGAAGTGAACTACTAAAACTTAGCCCTTCAGAAACTAAATGAACATTTTTTTCACTATTTAGCAAGTATCAAGGATCTGTTTGTAATAACGAGGAGCAGACTAGGACAGAAAAGGCCTTAACCAAGAAACACATTGAATATTGATAATTCCTGCATATATATGCTATGTTCCGTCTTCCCTCCCTCCCCCTTCCTCCCTTCCTCCCCCCTCTCCCCTCTCTGCCCCTGTCTGTCTGTCCCTTATTTCCATTCTTTTCTCTTCTCTTTTCTTTCTATTTCTTAGACAGGGTTTTATTCTATCCCTGCTTGGTTTGGTTTTCTTTTATGTAGACCTGACCTTGAAATCATGATGATCACCTGCCTCAACCTTGTGTGCATTTTAAATTGAAGCATGGACAACTCTAACAACCCAGTTACTAGTCTTTTTCTATTTATAGCCTTTGTTCCTACCATGAAAAAGAACTCCTGCTTTGCTACATTGATTTTCCATCATAAAGACTCATAATTATTCAGGAATTAGTAAAGTAGGTATATTTTGTTGGCTATAACTATAACTGAATTAGCTATTATAAATATGAATAGTTCTTATTTCATAAGGTTAGTTCAATCATTCTTAAATGGTGTTTTTGTTATCTTTATGAACATTCAAATTGGAAAACCTGTCCAGGTATTAATTACCATGTATGAAAATAGAAAATGACAGAAAAAGACAAATTATAGTGACATGGGAAGAGAAGTTTCATCTCAGGACACTTTTGTCTGGCCTGATGAGAGGGTATAAACATAGGCACCACTAACACTGCTGAAGAACAAAGTACATGTTTTCTTAAAACCAACTCAGAGATGAAACTGTCTTTACTTAGGGTACAATTCATGTACAACCTTGAGATTTTGGAATTCCTCTCCTATTACTTAAGTCTAATGGATAAAGTCCCCCACAAGGCCACCTTTACAACTATGTTTATAAAAGAAAACTCTTTAAATTTTATTCACTGGTGAATAAACTATGCTCTTTGAGCAATATTTCTAAAAATGGGTTTGAGGGTCTTAGCAAACTCTATAGGTGTAACATAAGAGGCGTCTAAATTTTATATATGAACATTATTAAGCCACTCTATTATGATTCTCCCTGGAAGATCCTATATTCATACTTGGGTGACTCTTCCCCTGATTACCTCTCTATCCATTAATCCCCATGCCAAAACTCTATGTTAAAATGACTCTTTTTTTTATTTAAAAAATTTCCATCTCCTCCCCTCTTCCTCTCCCTTCCCTCCACTCCCCTCCCCCATAACCTCCCACCCTCCCTTTTCAGGCGAAGGAGCCATCGGGGTTCCCTACTCTATGTTAAGACCAAGGTCCTCCCAACTCCCCCCTGGTCCAGGAAGGTGATCAACCAAGCTGAGAAGGCTCCCACAGAGCCTGTCCATGCAGAAGAGTCAAAGATCAGCGCCTTTGTCCTTGGATTCTCTGTCAGCCTCCACCGTCGGCCACATTCAGAGAGTCTGATTTGGTCTCATGTTCCATCAGTCCCAATCCAACTGGAGTTGGTGATCTCCCGTTAGTTCTGTCCCACCGTCTCCATGTGTGAACGCACCCCTCACGGTCCTGACTTTCTTTCTCATGTTCTCTCTCCTTCTGCTCCTCATCAGGACCTTGGGAGCTCAGTCCGGTGCTCCAATGTGGGGCTCTGTCATTTTCTTCAACTATCGCCAGGTGGAGGTTCTATGGTGATATGCAAGAAATTCATCAGTATGGCTATAGGAACTGGCTTTTTCAGGCTCCCTCTCCTCAGCTGCCCAAGGAACTAACTGGGGGCGTCTCCCTGGAAACCTGGGAACCCCTCTAGGGTCAAGTCTCTTGACAACCCTCAGGTGGCTCCCTAAATTAAGATATAAGCTTCCCTGCTCCCATATCCACCCTTCCTGTATCCCAAGCATCCCATTCCTCTGAGCTCCCCCCATTCTCCCCTTCACGCTTTTCTCTCCCCATCTTCCCTTGGCCCAGTCTCGCCCAACCCTCAAGTTCCCAATTTTTGCCTGGCGATCATGTCTACTTCCAATATCCAGGAGGATTACTATATCTTTTTTGGGAAGTTCACCTTCTTATTATCTTCTCAAGGATCCCAAATTATAGGCTCGATGTCCTTTAATTATGGCTAGAAACCGATTATGAGTGAGTACATCCATGTTGTTCTTTTTGGGTCTGGGTTACCTCACTCAGAATAGTGTTTTCTATTTCCATCCATTTGCATGCAAAATTCAAGATGTCATTGTTTTTTACCACTGAGTAGTATTCTAGCATGTATATATCCCACAGTTTCTTCATCCATTCTTCCACTGAAGGGCATCTAGGTTGTTTCCAGGATCTGGCTATTACAAATAATGCTGCTATGAACATAGATGAGCAAATGCTTTTGTAGTATGATTGGGCATCTCTTGGGTAGATTCCCAATAGTGGAATTGCTGGGTCCTGGGGTAGGTTGATCCCGAATTTCCTGAGAAACCGCCACACTGCTTTCCAAAGTGGTTGCACAAGTGTGCATTCCCACCAGCAATGGATGAGTGTACCCCTTACCCCACAACCTCTCCAGCAAAGGTTATTGTTGATGTTTTGGATTTTAGCCAATCTGACAGGTGTAAGATGATATCTCAAAGTTGTTTTGATTTGCATTTCCCTGATAGCTAGGGAGGTTGAGCATGACCTTAAGTGTCTTTTGGCCATTTGAACTTCTTCTGTTAAGAATTCTCTGTTCAGTTCAGCGCCCCATTTTTTAATTGGGTTAATTAGCATTTTACAGTCTAGTCTCTTGAGTTCCTTATATACTTTAGAGATCAGACCTTTGTCAGTTGCAGGGTTGGTGAAGATCTTTTCCCAGTCAGTAGGCTGCCTTTGTGTCTTAGTGACAATGTCCTTTGCTTTACAGAAGCTGCTCAGCTTCAGGAGGTCCCATTTATTCAATGTTGCCCTTAATGTCTGTGCAGCTGGAGTTATGCGTAGGAAACAGTTCCCTGTGCCCATTATTTGTAGAGTACTTCCCACTTTCTCCTCTATCAAGCTCAGTGTGTTCAGATTAATATTGAGGTCTTTAATCCATTTGGACTTGAGTTTTGTGCATGGTGATAGATATGGATCTACTTTCATTCTTCTACAGGTTGACATCCAGTTATGCCAGCACCATTTGTTGAAGATGCCCTCTTTCTTCCATTGTGTACTTTTGGCTCCTTTATCAAAAATCAGGTGTTCATAGGTTTGTGGTTTAAGATCCAGGTCTTTTATACGATTCCATTGGTCAACTTCTCTGTTTGTATGCCAATACCAAGCTGTTTTCAATACTGTAGCTCTGTAATAGAGTTTGAAGTCAGGGATGGTAATGCCTCCAGAAGTACCTTAATTGTATAAATTTTTTTTGGCTATCCTGGGTTTCTTGTTTTTCTATATAAAGTTGATTATTGTCCTCTCAATCTCTGTGAAGAATTTTGATGGGACCTTGATTGGGATTGCATTGAATCTATAGATTGCTTTTGGTAGAATTGCCATTTTTACTATGTTGATCCTCCCAATCCACGAGCAGGGGAGATCCTTCCATTTTCTGGTATCCTCTTCAATTTCTTTCTTCAAAGACTTAAAGTTCTTGTCAAATAAATCCTTCACTTCCTTGGTTAGAGTTACTCCCAGATATCTTATGTTATTTGTGGCTATTGTGAAAGGCGATACTTCTCTGATTTCCCTCTCTGCTTCCTTATCCTTCATGTATAGGAGGGCGACTGATTTTTTGGAGTTGATCTTGTAGCCTGCCACGTTACTTAAGGAGTTTATCAGCTGTAGGAGTTCTTTGATGGAGTTTTTGGGGTCGCTTATGTATACTATCATATCATCTGCAAATAACGAAAGTTTAACTTCTTCCTTTCCAAATTGAATCCCCTTGATTCCCTTATGTTGTCTTATTGCTATTGCTAAAACTTCAAGCACTATATTGAAGAGATAAGGAGAGAGTGGACAGCCTTGTCATGTTCCTGAGTTTAGTGGGATAGCCTTGAGTTTCTCTCCGTTTAATTTGATGTTAGCTGTCGGCTTGCTGTAAATAGCTTTTATTATATTTAGGAATGACCCTCGTATCCCTAATGTCTCCAGAACCTTTATCATAAAAGGGTGCTGAATTTTGTCAAATGCTTTTTCAGCATCTAATGAGATGACCATATGGTTTTTTTCCTTCAGTTTATTTATATGATGGATTTCATTGATAGATTTTCGTATGTTGAACCAGCCCTGCATCTCTGGGATGAAGCCTACTTGATCGTAATGGATAATTTTTCTAATGTGTTCTTGGATTCGGTTTGCCAGTATTTTATTGAGAATTTTTGCGTCAATGTTCATGAGTGAGATTGGCCTGTAATTCTCTTTCTTGGTTGAGTCTTTGTGTGGTTTAGGTATCAGGGTAACTGTAGCTTCATAGAAGGAATTTGGCAGTGACTCTTGTGTTTCTATATTATGAAATACCTTAAGGAGTATAGGTATTAGGTCTTCTTGGAAGTTCTGGTAGAATTCCGCATTGAAACCATCTGGTCCTGGGCTCTTTTTGGTAGGGAGGTTTCTGATAACAGTTTCTAATTCTTCGCGACTAACAGGACTATTTAGAGCATTTACCTGGTCCTGGTTTAACTTTGGTATATGGTATTTATCTAAAAAACTGTCCATTTCTTTTACATTTTCCAATTTTGTGGCATACAGGCTTTTGTAGTAAGATCTAATGATTCTCTGAATTTCCTCTGTGTCTGTGGTTATGTCCCCCTTTTCATTTCTAATCTTATTAATTTGCGTGTTCTCTCTCTGCCATTTGATTAGTTTGGCTAAGGGTTTGTCAATCTTGTTGATTTTCTCCAAGAACCAGCTTTTTGTTTCATTGATTCTTTGGATTGTTTTCTGTGTTTCTATTTTGTTGATTTCTGCCCTCAGTTTGATTATTTCCAGTCTTCTACTTCTCCTAGGTGAGTCTGCTTCTTTTTTTTCCAGAGCTTTCAGGTGTGCTGTTAAGTCACCAATGAGTGCTTTCTCTGTTTTCTTTAAGTGGGCACTTAGTGCTATGAATTTTCCTCTTAGCACTGCTTTCGTTGTGTCCCATAGGTTTGAGTATGTTGTGTCTTTGTTTTCATTAAATTCAAGAAAGACTTTAATTTCTTTCTTTATTTCTTCCTTGATCCACTTGTGGTTCAGAAGTTGACTGTTCAATTTCCATGAGTTTGTGGGTTTTCTGGGGGTAGCATTGTTGTTGATTTCTAATTTTAATCCATGGTGATCCGATAAGACACAGGTAGTTACTAATATTTTTTTGTAACTGTGGAAGTTTGCTTTGTTACCAAGTATATGGTCAATTTTCGAAAAGGTTCCATGAGCCGCAGAGAAGAAGGTATATTCTTTCCTATTTGGGTGAAGTATTCTATAGATGTCTGCTAAGTCCATTTGGTTCATTACCTCCATTAAATCTTTCAGTTCTCTGTTAGGTTTCTGTCTGATTGACCTGTCCATTGGTGAGAGAGGAGTGTTGATGTCTCCAACTATTAATGTGTGTGGTTTGATGGCTGCCTTGAGTTCTAGAAGTGTTTCTTTTACATAAGTGGGAGCTTTTATATTAGGGGCATAGATATTCAGGATTGAGACTTCATTCTGAAGGATTTTTCCTGTTATGAGTATAAAGTGTCCCTTTCCATCTCTTCTGATTAATTTTAGTTTGAAGTCAACTTTGTTGGAAATTAGTATGGCCACACCAGCTTGTTTCTTAGGTCCATTTGCTTGTTAAACCTTTTCCCAATCCTTTACTCTGAGTAGGTGTCTGTCTTTGTGGTTGAGGTGTGTTTCTTGTAAACAGCAGAATGTTGGATCCTGTTTTCGTATCCAATCTCTTAGCCTGTGCCTTTTTATAGGTGAATTGAGTCCATTGATATTAAGTGATATTAATGACCAGTGGTTGTTAACTCTGGTTATTTTTTTGTAGTAGAGTTTGTGTGTTTCCCTTCTTCTAGTTGTGCTGGTGAAGGGTCGCTAGATGCCTGAGTTATTGGGGGCATTGTTGGACTCCTTGGTTTGTGATTTTCCTTCTATTACTTTCTGCAAGGCTGGATTTGTGGCTACGTATTGTTTAAATCTGTTTTTGTCCTGGAATATCTTGTTTTCTCCATCAATGGTGAATGCAAGCTTTGCTGGGTATAGTAGTCTAGGCTTGCATCCATGTTCCCTTAGTCTCTGTAGCACATCTATCCAAGCTCTTCTGGCTTTCATGGTTTCCATTGAGAAATCAGGTGTAATTCTGATAGGTTTCCCTTTGTATGTTACTTGACCTTTTTCCTTTGCAGCTCTTAATATCTGTTCTTTATTCTGTATGTTTTGTGTTTTGATTATTATATGGCGTGGGGATGCTTTCTTTTGATCCAGTCTATTTGGTGTTCTGTAGGCTTCTTGTACCTTCATAGGAACATCCTTCTTTAGGTTGGGGAAGTTTTCTTCTATAATTTTGTTGAATATGTTTTCTGGGCCTTTGAGTTGTAATTCTTCTCATTCTTCTACCCCAATTATTCTTAGGTTTGGTCTTTTCATGGTGTCCCAGATTTCCTGGATGTTTTGTGTTAAGAATTTGTTAGATTTGTTTAGTTCTTTAATCTGTGAGTTTATTTCCTCTATAGTATCTTCAGAGTCCGTGATTCTTTCTTCCATCTCTTGTATTCGGTTGGAAATACTTGTCTCTGAAGTTTCTGTTCGTTTACTCCGAGTTTCCATTTCCAGTCTTCCCTCAGCTTGTGTTTTCTTCATTACCTTCATTTCATTTATCAGGTCTTGTTCTGTTTCCCTTACCTGTTTGATTGCTTTTTCTTGTTTTTCTTGAATATATAAAATTTATTTATTTCATCTACCTTTTTGTTTGTCATCTCCATTTCTTTATGGCAGTTTTTTACCTCCTGTTTAAGGTCCTCTATTATTTTCATAAAGTACTGTTTAAGATCGGTTTCTTCTATATCTTCTAGGGTAGGGTGTTCAATTCTTGTTGTTTCAGGATGTCTGGATTGTGGTGAAGGCATGTTGCCTTTCATGTTGTTGGAGGAGCTCCTGCATTGGCGCCTGCCCATCTCTTCCTTCAAAAGGAGCCTGGAGGCGCTTGGTGTCCTAGACCAAACTTTGCTGTGACTGAAACTGGCTGGATATCCCCAGTGCCAGAGGAGGACCTATTCCTTGTGTCACAATCTAAAGAAGCCCACACTCCCTTGCAGGAATCCTCAGACCTGCCTGGAGGCCAGAGTCTGAACCCTTTGGGTGGATGGCCTTAGTATAGGAGCAGGACACCTGAAAACACTAGGGAAGGCTTGGGAGAGGCAGGGACATGAGAAACAAAGACAAGCCTGCAGAGGGAGCTGGGGGGAGAGGGTCTGTGCTCTCTTCCAGGGCAGGTTGCCCCAGGGTCTGCACTCACTCACCAGTCCAGATGGAAGTTCAGGGCTAAAATGACTCTTAATGAAACTGGAACTCTGCTTCTTATCATCTCATCCTGAAATTATTCTCTTCATCAAAACTGTGATTCCTACATTTCCCTACATGGAAGTCTTGAAGTGGAAAGGGAGTTTTTCAGGCTGCTGTGGATTGATGGTAGCGGCAGGAGTGGTAAAATATCCTTGAATTACTTACAGCTACTTACAAACATAAGAGTAGATTTTTCTTGTGTGTGTGCTGTATGGAAATCAAGATTCTGTTTTCATGATGAGACTTGGAAAACACAATCATAATAAAAACATTACCTAAGTAAGACCTGGAAATTATTTTAGGCTAAATTTAGTTAATTACATCAAATTCAATGATGTGGTGATTATGTTTAAAAGTAAACCATTTAAAAAACAAAATTTAAATATGATGTTAGAAACAAAGAGTGAAAATTGAAACGTATAGTCAACCCTAGAAAAGGTGCAGATTGTGACTTCCCAAGCCTACTGGAAGTTTGTCATGATATCTCATTGAGAGAGGAAAATTGAGGTGTTTCTAAAAATAGACAGTCAGGAACAACAGTGAACACATTTACCAGTCTCCAAATATCATTCTTGATATTTATAGCATGAGATGATTAATGAGAAGAAAAAGTAAAATTTAGAATTTTAGAATGATCTTTTCTTGTTATAACTAATAGAAAATTTAAGAAACCCCATTAGAATTAATCATATCATATTTAAAACCTTGGTTTCAGAAGAGGAATATTTATACAAGAAATTTATCTTTTATTTAGTACTTGCAAGCTTAAGTATTCCCTTTACAGATTTGATATTTATATGTAAGACTCATTTATTCATAACATTTATATTCATTATTCACTAACAATTTCAGACTTATAAATGTATTTATAATAATTGCATTTGCTTTTATAATGTCTTATGCAAATGTAGAAGAGTATGTAAGAAGCATTTTCTGCTCTGACCACTGTGGAGACACAGTCGCTGATGAATATGTACTCTGAAGTCCATACCCCCCCATTGCACTAATACTGGCCAATATTATCTGTAGTTGGCCTTATGTTTGCTACAGTTAGGTTGGAGTCAGCAATAATGGAAATACTCCAATTTAAATTGATGTTTTGAATATTAGCTGAAATTTCACTTTCTTAATGTAAAATCTTTTGTTGCTTATTTTACTGGAGCAATTAAGTTAAACTAATACTGATTTATAGGCCAGGACAAACAGCCTGAATCCAAAGTTGACCTGTTGTTTCTTAAGGCTTCACTAAAATCATTAAGATGCAACCCCTAACTCCAACTAAAAAGCCCATCACATGGACAAATGATTTATGTATACTGCCTCATAAATTGCTCACCACAACCAGTCGGGTCACTAATTATAATTTTACGTTATAGGTGGGGAAATAGAGGCTTGGAGATGTAACAGTAATTTGTGTATTTCTAATAAACAAAATATTAAGTGTGATTATATGCCACCATTGTAAAGATTTGGGGCCCTCAAATAAATTTATCCATTTTGTTATAGACACAAAGCAAAGTTTATATAGTACATTGCAAGGGGCAATCAGAGAGGCTCTACAAATCAAGTAACATAAACATTGGAATTAGAGATCGCAATTCTATGGGAGTGGTTTGATCAGGATGAGTTCCTCCACCTGCAGATTCTGGGCTAGTCATTCTTGCCATGTGACTAAGAGGCAGTAAAGATTGACAGGTGTTCAGGCAAGAATGGGTGGTTCATGTAACTTTTATCAATGCACTCTCTTCTGTACAAATGGCACACACATACTCACACGCACTTAAGGGCAGTCTTGGTTGCTCAGTGTTGGAACTGAACTTGGGGATCTGTTTCTTTATTGTTGGTTTGAACAGATAATGAACAAATGGTGTAAAAATTCTCACCTTGATCAATTTAATAATTTTATATTTTATTTAAAAATGATATGTTTGAAAATATATCTGGTAGCAATATAATCAGAAGTAGAAAAGTGTGTTAGTAACAAGCTCACATTACACCATTAGTTTATCAAGATATCAATCATAACTCAACAATCTGTCTCATTAACTGAGTGATTTTACACAACTTGTCTACTGACTCTGTACATGCTTTCTTACTTGAAAAGTGGTGATTGTAATAATGTCAAAGGAGTTTTATAAGAACAGGTTTAATCAATTTGTGACTATCACTTTATAAACCACAAAAAGCACTTTGCTAGGTCCCGACTCCATTAATTTAGTGATTTAGGCTACTGTTTTCAGAATAAGTACACAATTTTCTAAACATGCCTTGATATAAAAATGGATGGATTCACTCCTGACAGGGAAATCAGGTCGGCTAATTGCACATCTTTGCCTCTGAGTCTGCACACAAATCTCATCCCTAGATATATAACAGACCACCTGCTTCAGCCTCCCCTTCCTCCCTTCTTCTAGCTCCAGTGGATCTCACAGTTTTTCTCTTAATTTGCTTCTCCACACTCACTGAGTTAGTTCATCTCCCAGCTCCAGCAGACATCCCCTAGGAAGCCAAAGTCTGCTCCAGCAAGGGAAAGAAGATGTAGGCTAACTACAGATCTTCACTCCTCTTTCTCAGCTCCTCCGAAACCAATGCCCCAGTCTCATAACCAGGTCTGCAGTAGACCATCTGCTGTGGCCTCTGTCTTTCCTAAGGCCCATCTGCAAAGGGTCACACAGATCTCCCCCCTCCAAACCTCTCTCTTTTCACTCCTTGCTATATCCCAACCCACAACCTCAGCAGGCAATTTCTGGGAACCTGTAGACTACTTTAGCCCAGGAGCAAGTAGGTTAACTGCAAGTCTAGTCTCCCTCAGATCTTCCAAATTCAATCTTCGAGTCTAGTTCCCAGCTTTTTAGCAGACTACTCCTCACTCTGTGTTCCAAATTTCAGGGAAGGAAGCAAATCCTGGGTCCAGGAAAATTCTCTCTGAATGATTCTTTCTAAGTACTGCAGATGTACCAGCTAGTTAGGAAACAAAAGGAGAGGTTGGATGTAACACCCGATTCTGTGTTACCCCCTCGGTACAGTTCGCGCGCCACTGTACCTTACGCGAGTCAGACAAGGGCCTGGAGATTGAAAGAACACACAAAGAGACCTGGGTCATTCGAAAGGAGATCAGCCTAATGCCGTTTATTTAGCCTTGGGGAAAATCTTAAATACCCCACTCCTGCCCAAGGAATTCCACCCAGGCAAGTGGGAAATTACCATATCTAACTGCTGCACAAGGACTCCCACCTAGGCAGGTGGGAAATTACCATACCAACAATAGAGTCAACAATGCCCTACAACAAATCACCAGGCGGGGAAGAGGGAGCACAGGAACAAACAGGATGCTTAGTCATCTGACCAGAAACCGTCCTCAAGGTGAGCCCCAGGAACAAGGGCAGACCCAGGCCCTACAGTTGGACTCAACCATAGGTCCTGTGTCCAGGATCCATGTGAGATATCACTGGATACCCATGATCTGTTTAGGTGTATCATTGTGTGGTTGCCACCCTTATTTTGTCTTTATATGTGTTTCTCTAGATGATTGTGTTTCCATTTGTGTCTGCTTCTGTGAGTTTTTTTTTTTATCACTTTTGTTGATTTGAGAAACAGAACAAAATTGAAAGGATGTAAGCTGTCCAATGACCATAGTCATGGTTGACCTCCAGGCAGTCCAATGACCATAGTCATGGTTGACCTCCAGGCAATATACATTTTGACAAAGACTCATAGGCCATACCAAGCCACTCACCTGTATTGCAACACTGCCTCTTACTGTGGCAACTATGACCATGGAAGAAGCATGCTACTTTTGTTTCTATGGTGATAATTGGGAGTTCCAAGTGGCAATGGTAGCCATGGCTTTCCCTGTTATAATAAATACTTTTATCTGATGAGAGATACAACCTCCTATCCACCACCCCGGTTTGAATTGAGATGTGTGTCTCATGTTGAATACCTGAATTGTTTTTGCCTGGCCAGCTTAAACAAAGAAACCCAAAACATTCATCTGTTTTCTCAGCCTTGCTGGGGAAATTGACCTGCTCACCCCTTCCTATCCTGGATCATTTTCTTCTGGCTTGTTTAGCTTGATTTCTGCTTGCTGTCCCCAGGTCCTATAGCTATTTTTTTTGTGTGTGTGTGTGTGGAAGTGGGTGAGCCTCACTGTCGTTCAGGGAGGGAAATAGATCTTCAAGTCTCTTGTGCTCTCTGATTCTTTGACGGTCTGCTGAAAGCAGCTAGTTGTTTCCGGGTAAGGGAAAACTTATTCCCCAAATTGTTTCAGGATGAGGAGCAAGTTCAACTCCTTTCCCATTCATGGTTTGAATTCCCTTCACTATCAGTGATTTGTAAAACTGTAACTCCCAAAACCTCTATTGTGGAGAAGTCAAAGGTTCTCATCTGCCTGATGAGAACTGTTTTAAAGTTAGAGGGTGACAGACATTTATTTACTGCAGTAATTTCTTTTCTTAGTAACTACTGGTGTAATCTCTGTTTTGCTGGCGTAGTGTACGCTAAAAAGAACCAAGGAAAGAACACCCTGACCCTCATTTAATCCCAAGATCATGGCCAAGGATAAACACCCTGAGGGGAACTTGACCCCAGGATCAGGGCTTGAAATTCCACCGATCACCCAACATAAAATACCATCATTCCCTGAGCTGACCCCAGAATCAGACTACAAAGCTTGCAAATCTCAAGCCACTCTAGGAGTCTCTGCTCCATGGAAACCCTATAAAATCTCTTGAATGAGTTTTGTTGTGTGGTGGTATGACACTTTTGGCAGAGTGGAACTCAGCTATAACAGTTTTTTTGCCTGGGTCGGAGAAAGGCAGAGCTGCAACATTTTTCCCTGGGAAAACTTATCTCTAGAGGATCAGAATTGATACACTCTGGGGGCCTAAAAGAGCTATAATACATTCATTGGGGAAACTTTCACTAGAGTAGCAGAGATGTAACACTTTCCCTGGGGAAACTTTCTGCTAGAGTTGCAGAGCTTTACCACTATCCCTCGGGAAACTTTCTGCTAGAGGGGCAGAGTTGTACCACTTCCCCTAGGGAAACTTGTCCCAGGGACAGAACTTTAACCTTCTATGCTTACAGTAATTTTGTGGTATTGTTTGGCTCCCGACTGCCAAGATCTCTGTTCGTCTGAGCTGCAATGCTTACAGATAGGTATCTGAATCCTAAGAAGATATCTGAAAACACTAGAAAATATTTATAGCCTGTCATTTTTATAGCTCTGATGGAAAGTTATCTTTGCAATAGTCAGAAGTTAAGGATTATCACAAAGTTAGAGGACACAACAACCCTCACACAAAAGATTTATTGGGAGGGAAAAAAATCCAGGAGGGTGTCTGCCTCTGCGCATGTGAGAAACAGCAGAGAACTGATCATAAGACAGGGTTTATACAGATTTTCTTGGGGTATGAGGTAAAGAAGAGTTTCCAGGGCAAAGCTTTCCAGGATGGGGATTGGGAGAATTTCAAATATAGAACTTTGCTTTATTGCTACGTAGAAGGGAGGCAGAGTCCAGCTGTTAGGGCAGTAAGTCTATGGAACCTGGCTGCTGGAGCTTCTCAAAGGAAGGGGCCTGGCCACTTGTGTGGTTTGAGAGGCTTTCTTTACCCAAAGAGGAGGCCTGATTTCACTAAAGTTGAACTCCCAATGGTCCTTAGAGCCATTTCCTTGAGCCTGGATCGTTTGTATGGTCTTACCTAGGCCATTGAGATTGGTTTACCTAAGCACAGATAGCACATCTAAAAATGTTATCTTCAGTCATGCTGTTAAAGTTTAGAACATAATACCTGGGTCTGAGCAGTTCAGCAGTTGTCGAGACTCCTAGGTGGGTAGCTTGGTAGAAATCCTTAACTTGTTTTCCCAGAGAAGAACAAGTCTGCCATCCAGTAGTATTCACCATCCTCTATCCTATGTGTCCAGTTCTCATTTTTCCCAGTGAATTGTTGTAAGAAGGCCACTTGTTTGTTTCCTGGCCTCCCGGCAGCTCAGGCCCAAAATAGCCAAACAGAAAAAAGCAGTGATTTAAATAATATGGTTTCTGTATGATTACTTTAGGTCTGAGCTGCTGAGCAGCCAGGATATAACTAGCGGCCTTACTACATGTCATAGCATTGCCCTGTCTGTCTTTTGATACTGATGAATTTTGGTTCACAGTTAAACTGGGTATTTACACATCAGTTAACATAATAAAGATAATCATTTATGAACATGGTCAGAGGCCAATAACCCTCACACACGTGACTGTAGGCTGCTCTCCTATATGAATTCAGATCCAGTGAAATTCACAGTTGATACTAATCTCATACTCACTTTTCTTAAATGACCATGATGCATATGTACAAACATTAGGGGCATGTTTGTTACAAAATTATACTAAAATTTTATATAGTAGAAAATAGCTCTTGGTAGTAATTCTCTACAAAATTAGAAAACTTCAATTATACTTCGGTATATTTAAATCTTCAGTGTTCATAAACTCATTCTGTCCAAGGTCATTGCCAAGGATCTGAATTCAGGAGTGGGCTATCTAACCTAGTTATGTAGCAAACATCTGTAGTTCAACATATTACCAGAAAAACTGCATGTCTTTTTTGTAGTTTTCATTGAGTTTCCTGAGATGTATTTCAAAATCATATTCTTTATAACTACATAATTTGATTCTTTTTTCCAAGAGACTCTTTATTACTTTTATGTTAAATTTTGTTCAATTCACCACTGATTTTCTCTTCCTATTTTTCAGGTTCTTTTGATGAATTCTTGAACTATTTCATCATCTAAATGTTTACCTAAGAATCATCACACCATTGTTTCAGTGACAAAAGAACGTGAATGTGGCTTCACATGTGATTTGAATGTATGTGCTATTTATTGCTTATGAAATTAACTGAGTGTAGTTGATTTTCAGCAGGAAATCCACAAGGAGAAATCACTTGACCCATATCTACCCTTCTTTCCAGGGACATAAGACTATTCAATTCTTGCACCGTACTTCATAGTTTCAAACTGCATATAAAATTCAATGACTCTGGTAAATAGATATCCTTTGCATAAAACTTCTAATTCAAACTTGGCCTATAACTTATTATGTATCTTATTTTAATTTCAAATGTTACTTAAAGTTTATATTTCCTCATGTGATTATGAATTATAATAGACTAAGTATTATTATTGAATATTAAACTATGCAAAATGACACATAATTTATCAAAATACCCATGCATCATGTATTTGTATATGTATGCCAACATACATAGGTAGAAAAGATTCTTTGCATTTCCTCTGCTTTTCTCTATATGAAGTTACCACCTGTTGGTTACATTTCAATGACATAGCATACTTTGTCAGTTGTTCCCTGAATCTGTCTATGAATCACATTTAAAATAATATTGCTCCCTCTGAAAAGAACATCTCAGTTTAGTCATCCCTATTTTTAGAAAATATTTAAAGTATTTTCTAAGAATAAAATGAATTTGGATATCTTGAGACTATTGAACTACTTTGGTTTTGATATTATTAGATTTTTTTATTGGCTGAATCTCACCTGAATTCTGATTATTTATATATCAAACAGAAATATATTAATAATGAATGAACAGCGCTGAGAGAAATTATTGAAAATAATTTGGATTTATTAGGGAAGACACATGTTTAAAGTCATTTATAGATAGCTATTAAAGGTGTACTTATGTGTGATAGTCTTTGTCCTTAGTTCTGCCAAGCAGAATGATAATCTCTATTATGCTTTTTCTCTAAAACTATACAACTCAAAGAATATCCATTTACATAGTTACATGGTAGCCTTATCTTCTTCTTTTCCTTTAAGAGTTTGTCTTCTGAAAAAGATTTAATTAGTAAAACTAGATTTTGTAAATGTGTGTCATAAGTATCTGGACAAAGTATTTTAGAGTCTCATTCACCCATTGGTTAAGAGAAGCCAGACATGCTTTTATTTAGGTTACTTTTCATCCCTACATTTATTAAGTTACAAGAATAATGTTTAAGTGAAAGAGACTTGACTCCTCAAGGGCAATAGAGAGTCTTGCTGGGAAATGCTCAAATTAAGGTCATACTTAGTGCAAAGCCTTTTAACTGAGACTTCCCATAAAATTTTCTCCTTCACGAAAGTAAATAACTCACAAATAAGTTATTTATTTATTCCATATAAAATGAGACTACGACCTAATCTAGTAATGATCATTAATTTTTACCAGGAGTGTTAAAGTTTTAATTTGCATAATAATGATACCTCTTTACCTTATAAGACATAAATTCCAAAATTAGATTCATCAATAAATCTTCTTACAATATGAAAACTAAAGGCAAAGGTATAATTACTCATGTATTCCTGATTTTTCTGGTCCTACACACACATAGTTACTAAGTAGTTCTTTTTTGAGGACAATGAGGCCTTAATCAATAATCATGTATTATTAACACTTAATCCATCACCAGATTGTTTATGCAGATAGAATATATCTTGGTTACTGCTCTTGTGTTGAAGAAAGTATCCATATGAGCAAATTTTTGCATATAAATTAGCTTTGATGAAGATAAATAGAATCCTGTTGGTATTAAGGGCTGGAAGAACTCCCTAATGTTAATAGAAATAGCCTAGCATGAAACACAGAAATTCATATATTTGCCTGAGGTCTTGCAAGCTGACTAACTAGTAAAAACACCAGTCACCCAAACTGGTTGATTTTGGTACCTGGGACCCATAGGGTGAAAAGAAACAAGCAACACCCACATGCTACAGCACAACACTTGCACTCATTAGTACATGTGTGTGCTCAAAAGTGGATCTCAGCATCCAAATTGTAGATTAGTTTCTTTAATTTAAAGTACAAATTGAACCCAGGAAACCAGAAAGAAAAAAACTAGATCAGTTTCTAGTGGGAAAATTATAGAATGATGTTACAAACTTGAAGATAATAGAATACAATAATATTAAAAAGGGGGGGGGGAATAATGGTAACAGAAATTTAAGAGGAGAGGTCAATGGGAGGTTGGAGCAGACCAGGGGATTCAGAAAGCGATACCAAACAGAAAAGATGTTTGAAAAAAAGTCATGTAAAATATATTTTTATCAGTTCCATATTTATTTTCATATAAATAACTCAAGTAGAGTTACCCTATACAAAAGCTTATTCTTATCCCTGATGGGGTAGGTTTCCATTCTTGTGTGACACCTCCATTCAAGGTCTTGTTCCTGGAGGTACCCAAACAATTTTTCTTGGTTGTCCAAGATGTTAATTGATTAATTATATTTGCTGGTAAAGTTTTTGATGAAGAAACTGACACATCTGTTACAGAACATGAAGAAATCAATCTGGTACTGCCCAACAATTTGCCTCTTGCAGGCTATATTTTATAGCATTGGAAGATCCTGTGGGAAAATTCATCAACAGTCTCATTCATCTGTGAACTCTATGAACTACAATAATGACAAGCATGGCAAGGCATGTCCATGGGTTTAGTACTGACAGGAATGTTATAGGGATAGCCAACTGCTCTCTGATTTCATTTAAGACCTTTTCCAAAGGAAGGAGCACATGACTAGTATTATAAATCTGTCAAAGAACCCATGGTTAGGAGCTTATAAGAGCCAGGAGTAAACTTATTACTATTATTCTGTTAAAAGGGCGCAGCATCAAACTGTACTCTAAAGTAGTGTCTCTATAAGAATGGATAAGCCCAGCTCTCAGACCTTTTGAAAGATGCTTCTTTGTGCAGTAAAGGTTAACACAGAAGTTCAAAATTAATCCAAGTACAGAGAAACAAATGTCAAAGAGTTCTTTGCCATGGGTGCCACATCTATATCACACTTCTCTCCCCAAGGTTAAGATGTCATCATGGAAGAAAGGCCAGAGAAATTGCAAAATTCAGAAGTCAGGCAGTAAAATAGTGAAACGATATCTTCTGGATGTGATTAGACACCTGTACCCATGAACTCAGAGTGTCTGTGATGAACTTCACAAGATTTGCACAAAGTTAAGCTAGTAAACATTCTAGCACGAAGTGGGAAGGAGTTAATGAACCCCACCCCTTACTTAGGAGCTATGGACACATGGGAGATTTGGGGGGAGAGAAGGGTATTTTTCTCTAAGGATAGCTCTGAATAAATTGGCAATACTCCAATGTATGTTCCAATGTAGGTGTACATAAACAATTCGAGACAACACATTATTTAAGGAAAAAATGACTGTAATTTGGGTTGGTAACATGAAGGAATCTAGAATATTTAGTGGAGTAATTGGGTCTTCAAGATGATCAAAATATGTTGCATGAGATTATCAAAGTATTAATAAAAATAAAATATGTGGTTGTAGTGGAACACCTTCGATAATAACTTACATGATAAGTCAGTGATATACAGTAATATTTAAATTGTTTGAACTTTTATTTTGTTTCTGTGCATTGAATTGTATATTAAAAATACCTATTGCAAATTCTATAAATTAATTTGATGAACCCAAGTAAAATTTAATCATTATTTTCTACTATCGTCTACAGTGTTTTCTATTTTCTACTAAATATTATTTAGCAGAAATTCTACTAAACTAATCATCTATTTTCTACTAAGAATTATATTAAATAATGGATTGCAAAGAAATGTAGGACAGATATCTTTAACTTAAAAGAACTTAATTAACCTAACTTTCAATATAAATGTACTATATTCATAGAAGAAAAACTAATAAAATAGAGATGTGAAATGATGTAATGGAGACTTTCAATAACTTTTGAGGTACAAATCTGATTTGAGAATATTTGAGAATATCCGTGATTGTTACTAGATTCCGGATATTGAACGGCAGTTCATATTTGCTGGTTATGCTGCTAATATTTTTCACTCTGTTTAATCTACCAGTCACCACATCAGAAGCAAGGCACTTCTCAATTCATGCTCAGAAAATAATATTCCACCTTTTAATTTATTAAACATTAATGCATTTTTAAATTCATACTTTAGAAACAAAGTAATGTTGGCTATAGGTTTATTATTAAATCCTTTATTTTTTTTGAAGTGTATTTCCTTTAGTCCTACTTACTTCAGGACTTATATCATAAAAGCATACAACAATTCCATTCAAATCACAAACGAGAGAGACATGTATACTACCCCACTCATTTTTGGCATAATACTTGAGGTACTAGCCAGAGAAAATAAAACAACACATGGCCATTAAAGGGACATAAGAAGAAAAAGAAGTCAAATTAGGTTCTCTGTGTGACTTTGGCTGTCCTGGAAGTTTCTGTAGACCAGGCTGTCCTCAAACTCACAGAGATCTGCCAGCTTCTGCCTCCTCAGTGCTGGGATTACAGGCATGTGCTACCACCACTTGGCAAGAATTTCCATCTTAAAATCTTCTAGAAATAATCAACATTTTGACAAAAGTGGCAGAATACTGACAGTTTTAAAATTCCGTGGGTTTTCTGCATAACAATAGCAAGTATGCAAAGAAGCAGGTCATGGAAATATTCCTATTCACAGTAGTCTAGAATAAAGAACTGTCTAGAAATAAACCTAACCAAAGAGCTGAAAGACCTCTACAATGAAAACTAAATACCCCCCAAACATTAAGAAAGACTTCAGAAGATGAGAAAACTTCCCATGTGAATATATATATATATATATATATATATATATATATATATATATATATATATATATATAATGAAAAATTAGTCTTTCCAAAGGAAGGATATGTCAAGCTATATATGTTACTAAATGGAACAATTTAACCTTGCTCTATCTCCAAAATCGTACCAATGCTGTTAGGACTCAGGACCTTGTTAGGGACACTAAGCTAATGTCAAGTAGTTCAGCAAAGGAGTTGTAGGGGGTGACTGACTAGCAAATGCAAATTTGAACAGACTATAGACTTCTCAAAGTATTTCTTCTAATTTTTGATAACTGAAAAATTCATGTTTACTTTAAATGTTATTTTTCAAAATACATTTAAAAATACACAATACAATGATTAGAACACAATGCCCTATATATCAGTCAAAATTCCAATGTTGCTACAACTATTTCTTCATTCTTACAGCTTATAACTTCTTCACCAAAGTTGCTTCCAACCTTGAACTTCTCTGAGTTTCTCTTCTCAGTTCATGACTTCAACAAACATTGCACCATTTATCTTCGCCACCTCCTGAAAGTCAGAAGGAACCAGAAAACAATGGGTTCAGCCAGTTTTGACAGTGTGGTGCTTAGTCTAACCTCCAATCCTGGAAAACTTTAAGCTCTCTTGTCAACTATTATCTCCTCCCGTTGGCTTGTCTCACTCAGACTCTTTTAGGCTGTACAAAACATTTTTCTTAACTTTTGAGCTAATGAGGCATAAATTCAAGCTCCTTTGATTAAAAAAAAAAAACAGTTTCTAACACCTACTGGATAAGTCCCAAGAGGAGCTTTCAGTTGTACACATCAAATTCTTGGAAACCTGGGAATGAATGGTTATTCCTGAAACATCAAGTTAATGAGAATCAAATTTGAGAAGAACTGGAGTAAGAATTCAAGAAAAGAGACAAAAATAAAATTATGTGCTTAAGCTGCACTATTTGAAAGATGAATTATATAATTGTGTCTATTCATTATTATGTTTATTAGAGACACTCAATTTAAAATTCATTAGAAAAAACTTATAGGCTATCCTTTCCTTTTATTTATAATCTTTGCCTTTCCCTCCTGAAAATAAAAGAAATCAGACATAAGAAAATATCAGGAACCGTTTTTTGGCATAAAAGCACTTATATTTACTGTCCATTAAACTGTCTATACTAAGTACCTTAATCCCAGTGAACAGGAGTTATTATCAACTTACAGTACTTATAATACAGACATCAATTACCAGAACCAGGGCACCTGTTTCTGCTTTGACAAATATCTCCCAGCGTTTATCATTGCATTAGGTAATTTAATTCTACGTCTTCTGCTACAACTGAGGGTATACCTTCACCAATGGCCTCTCGCATGTCTTCTTCAGAGATTCTAACCCTGCCAAGTTTCAGCAGTTTTCCATGATCACCTCGTTCTGTCAAAACCAGTACAACCTAGTAATTCTTACTCTACCGTGTATACTGTAATCATAAGATACAGCTGTGGTTCACTCTGGAATGCAAGATGTGTGTGCTGACCTTGGGAAACATGCCAAGAATTATGATCCTTAATGTTGACGATCATCTTTCTCATCACCAATTTCCCAATTCCAGCTAACCAGCATCAATTGTATCAATAAAGAAAAAAAAATCATTTAATGTTACTGGTCTCTTCTTAATCACAACTAACTCTTCAGCTTCAGCAGACGAATCACCACAGATTCTTAGTTCAAAATATTGAATGGACGAAAGAGTCTTTAAGAGACTCTCATATCTTCCCTGTGAAACTTGACAACCCAGGCCTTCACTATCTGCACTGCTCAAGAGTTAGCTTCTTATTTTCCACACAATTCACTTATCTCTGGACTCTCAGTGTTACAAAACATGATCAGATACGTTACACCGATATAGTACCAATTTCTATCTTAGTTAGATTTCTATTGCCCCGATAAAATGCAATGATCAAAGCCTCTCTGGCAGAAAGGTTTATTTCAGTTTACAGTGTTCCGCATAGTCTCTCATTGATGGGAATCATGGAAAGAGCAGGTTCCTGGATGCAGGAACAGATGCAAAGATCACAGAAAAGTACTACTTTCTGGCTTGCTCCTAATGGCACAGGCTGCCTTCTTAAAGCACCCAGAACCACCAGGATAGGGATAACATCTCCCACAGTGCAATAAGACCACCCATATCAATAATCAGTCGGAAAGTGCAACACAGGCTTTCCCGTAGCCAAATCTGGATGGAGCATCAATAGAGGCTCCATCTTCCAAAAATGACTATATCTGAGTCAAGTTGAATAAAACCAGGCAGCATGAAGCTGAAGCAGAAGAATCTCAGGATTAAGACCATCCTAGGTTGTAATGGACATACTGCTAATTATGACTTTTTAAGTAGTCTTTTAAGACAAGAGAAAAGCAAATAACATTTTAAGAGGCAAATGGAAAGATGGATACCTGTATCAGTGTTCTACTGCTCTGAAAAGACACAATGACCACAGCAGCTCTTATAAAGGAGAGCATTAAATTGAGGTTTTCTTACATTTTCTGTATTTTAGTCCATATTCATCATAACAGGGAGTATATCAGCATGCAGGTAGATGGTGCTAGAGAAGTAACTGAGAGTTCTTCATCCCGATCCACTGGCAGCGGGAGGAGAGAGACACTGAGGCTGCATGGGCCTTTGAATCATCAAAGCCCTCTCCCAGTGACACATTTCCTCCAGCAGGGCACACCTACTGTAAAATTATGGCGTATTCTAATCTTTCAAATAATGCCATTTCCTATGAATTAAATAAATGAAACTGTATGAGCCATTTCTTATTCAAACCACCACAAGGAAGAAATTATTGCAGTTTTTCTAGTTTCAAAGGTACAAACTACAATAATCTGTGAAAAGACAAAAAAATCTGTGAAAATATGTTGCTGAATTTCAATCATCTGCTGGACACACATCTAAATGAACCACAGTCCCAACTTTACAAACTGAGAAGTCCTTTTTTGTTCCTGCCTTCTCCTCTTTGTTCTCTGAAGTCTCTTGACAATGTGAAACATCTTTGTCTATCTTTTAGGTTGTTGCCTACACTGTTTTTTCAAATTTTATTACACTCTTCTCTTTAGCTCACTGTAGTAACCTTTAGCATTACTGCTTTAAATATGCTATTCATTTAATTATGACCTGATTATATTTCATTTGCTTGACAGTTACCTGGATTATGATCTTTTTGAGCAATACAAAGCCACATCAATGCCTGTCAGAGGAGTATGTCAAAATAGCCAAGCACAATTATGATGGGAGTGTGTTCACACAGAATTCTTAGATTAGGTCCTTATGGCAGGACTGGAAAGTCATATAATGTGATGATTCTTAAAGCTTGCTGTAGCAAATTGATGACAATATTTGTCCCAAGATCAGAAACAATTATTTACTCCTAGATGATAAAATACTTTCCCTTCTAAATATTGAATTGCAACTTATACATTATAAAGTATTGTCTTTGGTTGAATATAATTCCTGAGTATGTCTTTTTGTATCATACTTACTGAATCAGGCATATTTTATTAAATTTGTGACCTACTCCGTGTCTTCTGTCACAAAAAAAGGATTTTAGGCATAAATCAAAATATGACATCATGATTTTATTTAAATGAGACATTATACATGCACTTCACAGTGTGTCTAGACAAAATTACATTCTTACATGAATCCTTTCTTCCATTTATCATAATGTTGTTCATTAATAATGACAACAAAATGAAGGCCCATTACATGAATGTACATCAGATGAAACAACCATTACAACAGAGTCATAGTGCCGTTCTGTGTTATTTAAGTTACAAAACAAAAAAACCATAAAACTTTACATTTGAAGTTATAATGTTTATGCCTTAGGCTTCTCTTCCAATATAACTTCATTTAATAACACTTTTTCTTCACACAGTGATGCTAAGTACAATTTGTTTTGGGGGTTGAATTTAATTATGAAATTTTATTTTATAAAATGAGACGAAATCATAGAAATTTAATATTTTTCAAGTGTACATTTAAAATAATATAGTACAAGAACTGTTTCATAGGTGACTCTGCTCTGCTTTACTATGAGGTTCAATTTTTTTCTTAATGAGAAAGTAATTTTGGTTAGATTTCTCTACCTCTATTTTTCTTGATTGATTTACTAACACTTTATACAAATCCACTTTTTTAAAAAATCTGATACATAATTTTAGATAGATAATGTTAACCTATGTGACTTCATATATACTACTGCATAATAGCCTGCAGACACCAAAAGGGGCATTAGAATATCTCAAACTGAGATTGTAAGTGCTTACAGCTGACACTTGTCTGCTTGGTATCCATCTCAGGTACAGGATCTACAACATGAATATCAAATGCTGTTCAAAACAGGTCCAAAATCAAAGGCCTTCAGGTTATTTTTGCTCCATTTATATTTTTGAGATTACAGTTTACTGACCATATTTCACACTTCTCATTCAAAGCCCTCTTATCTACCTGTCCCTGCGCTCCTTCAAAGCTATAACATCCTAAAGAAACTGGCGGATTCTGCATGTTACTTTAATGTAGGCTTTTTGGGATGATCATTTGGCACCAAAAAACCAATTGCCATACTCTTTTTCTGAAGAGGACCAGCTCTCCCATTTCCAGTTTTTCTCAGTTGCCTCCTGTTCTTCCTGTAGAGTAGAGATCCCTTGGGTTTCTATCTAGTTTGGGATTATTATTGCTGTCATCCTTGTTCAGTTTATGTTAATGTGGTCATGTTCATGAGACTTTATTGGTGCAGCTTCTGAAATTAGTAGGAGACACAGTCTTACAGCAAACTCCCTGATCCTCTAACTCATGCACATTCTGAAATATCTTTCGCATTGATTCTGAGCTTTAAATAAAGAAGTTTTGTTGTAGATGTGTTATTTGGCACTGGAAATCAAACTCTGCATTTTGATTGGCTGTACTTTTCTGTGAGGGTCTTCATCAGATGCAAAGTTGTCTTAATGAGATGTGATAACTATACATATCTTTAGGCATAACTATAAAGGTACATATTTAGAAGATAGTGATTATGATAGCGTGGTAAAGTGGTAGTTTTAGGTGAGACTCTAGGATTCAGGATTCACTGGTCCTGAGTAGGTGTGATGTTTCCAGTTCCAGGCATGAATTTTCTTTGGTAGACTGTGTCTTACATTAAGCTAAGTTGGTTAGCACTGAGACATCTGTGCCACTATTGGACCCTTTGCCTTATTGTGCCATACTTGCTCTGGATAGGCATCGTAGATGAATAAAATAAATGGTTGCTTCCCAGTCCTTTGAAATGATGTTCAAGTTTGCATTACATCAAGGTGTAACTTGGAGATTTAAAATGTGAAGATACACTAGAAGCCAACATAGATAGGAGGAATCTCACCAGATCCTACCCCTTGATGAAGAACTACATTCATTCAGTGGCCTCCAAGATAGGGGAAGAAACAGTTTCTCTAAGGCTAAACTCCTGACAGGTTATTAATTCCAAATGGTGAGCTTTAAACAAATTCATATGTGAGCAAACCCAAACTGACTAAATATAGATAATTAAAGAAAAAGAGAGCCTGAATTTAATATGGAGTTGGGAGATTACAATGGAAAAAGGAAATGATGAAAATAAATAAAATTGTGTGAGAGATTCCATAGTGGGGCAGGTGGAAAGAAATTCTTCCTTAACTGGTATTAACTTTTAGCTAAGAGGATAATTTGATCATGTCATATTTTCCTTTGTTTCTTTTTTGACACCTTGTGTAGCTCTAGCTTGTCCAGGATCGCTATGTAGCTCACACTGCTATCAAGCAGTTGTAATCCTTTTGCCAAAACCTCACCTCAAATTTAGGGCACTCCTCTGTCAGAGGTCATGGAAATATGCAGCATATAGCAATTCATAATTCAGGCATTGACCCACCAGTCTCTGATGGTGGGTCTAGCAAGGTTTATAGGACCACTGACTCTGAAAACTGGATGCCGGTATTTGTAATGTCTCTTGTGTGTCACTTCGTTTCTTCCCTAGAATAGCTTTGGGTGTTTTTCCACTACTTGTGTATTTATCTCATGAAAATATTACAACTACTGGGCACAGATTCTCTGTTGATGACAAAGAAAATGACTTTTTATATGTGTGTGTGTATAAACTATGTATATATACATATATGTGTGTGTATTTATATATACATAATATATATACATATATACACTATGTGTGTGTGTGTATGTGTGTGTGTGTGTAATACGGGGGCATGTTTCATAACTGAATCTATTTGTCCCACAAGGACTGTGGACACTTAACAGTTGGCCTCATTTTTTTTTCCTCAGACTAACTGTACACTATTAGCTCGTGCTCACCTCAGTGCAAGTTCAAACTAGATTAACGGCTTCCTGTAAACAGATCATAAGTTTGAAACCTTACACCCACATACAAGGTCAGAGCCGTGGATGTCTAACCAAGATTACAAAGACAAGAATGCCAATTCTTCACTTGCCATTCTACTAACAATGAATCCGTGTCTCAAAGTTGTCATTGAGCACTGTGTCCCCTCCATCTGTTTTTGGTTTTACTCTTATAGGCTTGGACTCTTGTATTGTGGCTCAACTCCTTATTGCTCTAGGAATGTGCTTCTGACAAGAGACTTTTTTATTGCTTCAAGGCTCCAAAAGAGAAGAGTTTTTAGAATAGAAGAAGCTAGGATAAATTAGAAGTAGGACAGGATTATTAGAGTAGAAACAGAACAATAAAGAAACAGAAGTATCAAAGTTCATAGTGGAGAATTTATTTTACCCTCATATTTTCTTCTAAGTACTGTGCTTGCTGTAGGCTTTTCTTCTGGACCCTGAGGGGCCACTGAAGCTGGAGCTCAGAGATCCCCGGTACTCCTCAAACCTTTCCTTCTTACATGAGGGGATTACAGGAGTGAGTATTGGAGTCTATGCAATGTTTTGAGGTACATCTGTGCTCAGTTCCATATCTTATCTTTTTTTTTCTTAATTAGTGATACTCATAATTAACTATTTTAGCTCAGTTTTAGAGCTAACTATCTCCATGTATTTATCTATCTTCCGTTCTGTGTCTGCTATTTATCTACTTTACTATTTCAGTGTGTTATTATTTGCGCTCTAAATCTTTTTTAAAATCTTCAAAGGAGCTTAATCTTCTGTATGCTTGCACTATAGGTTAGTTTGTTATAATATGATATGCACTTGTTTCAAGTTACATAAAGAACAACCAATCCCAGTGGAATAAATCAGAATGGAAATATTTTAATGATATGCTCACTTATTAGTAGTTAAGTACATTGAAGATATGGGCTCAAAACTGGAAACCTGTTAAGGGGTATTTCTTTTATATGCTAATGTCTCTAGTTTTGAAGAATAGACCCACAAACTGAACATCTGATTGCAAATATTCCTTAGCTTTTTCAGGCTTGGGTGCTAGTTGTCAATGATCTCTACAGTTGATGAAATGATTTCTACAAGAGTACTAGCTTTTACTTTCAGACTTCTATATAGTAGGGAAATGTGTTTGTATTTTTTCTTTCATTTCCAATTTTTCTCAGTTAATTCAGAGTCAGGCATTTCTCCAGTTATTTGGCATACAAAATAAAAACTTGCCAGTTTCTATGTGTAAACGTGCACATATATTGGCCAACTCTATGGTAATATTTGCTTTTATGCAGTGATTGTTTTTGAGAAACCTCTTCAGTGGTTTGGTAACACTGAACTAAGGTCTTTGTGTTTTAATGATGTACACATTGATAGGGTAAGTGCTGTGAAAGCATTGGCAATGACAGAATATGAGAATATGCTGGGTGAAAAACCCCAAAATAGCCTCATGATGTTGAGTGACATATGGAACATCATTTGATGTAGGATATCAGCAGGAAATGCATAAATATTATGACATATGTGAAGGAGTTTTGACAGACAGTGAAAATTTGTTAGATGGTGACATAGAAGCAGAACTATATACAAGTTTCAGTCTGAAGAAAGAGACTAAGTAAATGTTTAGAACTAAAAACAAGAAGATGAAGATGTAGATAAGAAAGAGCCAGCAATCTAACTCACTGCAGGGTAGAAGTTTTAGGTGGTAGACATAGCAGAGTTCTAACCATGGAACTATGCTGGGGGAAGTATATTAAACCTAGAATTGACACAGAGAATCTGTACCTTCAAAATATTAGTCTATTGTTAAAACAAATCATATTTAGTTTTATTAGACAGACAATCACAGAAATAAATACACAATTCACAAACATATACAGAAATAAATACAAAGAAATAAATACACAATAAATACACAATTCACAAACATATACCTAGCACATGAAAGCACATGATTACACTTAATAAGGCTTGTTTTACCTAAGTTATTTGATTTCCCATTTTATTAGAACTAATTTTTAGTGATGATTGTGATAATAAATTGCATAATGATCATCAGTGTGAAAACCATGTGTATGAAGTTTATATAAGAATTTAATAAGCATATTATTGCAGTAATAGAGAAAAATGTTTTCAGACACACAGGCTATTGAAATGCAAGGATTTTACTCACAAAAGTGAAATTGATGAGGCATGAGTCATGGTTTTAAGAATGATCCATATGGACGAAGTTCAGACGTGTATGAGTTTTGACTTAAAAATGTTTCATCGTGATAAAATAAGAGGGGAATAAATAATCCAAAGCTTTCAAATAATGTTTCTTATTTGCCATTCATAGAGATAATCATATTGCATTATACAATAAATATAGGTGCTACTATACCATTTAGGCAGATCCGTACCTTGGCATTTGAATCCTCCAATTTCTAATTTTTAAAATTTATTGAGAATTCAAAGATTTCAAAAAGAGAAAGTAAATTGTGTTGAATAGAAGAATGAGCCCTGATTATCCTAAATGATATTTCTAAGTTTGACTTGGCTCCTACAGTAACGATTCTTTAATACCTATGCCACCATCCAAATGACATCCTAGTGAGGTTGATTGTCTCCTAAGGTGAGATTTATAAACCAAGACTCTTTGCTATTCTAGGCAGACCCATCTCCCATATGTTATGTTTTTCTGGATGGGATCTTTTCATTAGGTACCCAGAAAAGAATGTCCACAAGTGCATTGATATGTCGCCCAGTATCATTTTTTTTTCCACATTTGGAATTGACACCTAGGTCTTAGTTTGTATGTGAATTTGATAAACTTAGTGACAATCTATTCCTGTCTTTTTTTGCTGAGTTAGTTTTCTAGTCATTCTCTAACAACATACCTTGGACATGGTAGCTAACACAACATGAATTTATTGTCTAATAGGGATGCAATTTAGAATTCTAATAGCAAGGTTTCAGTAGCTTTTTTGTCTCTCTTTAAGGTCTGTAGAGATTCTTTCTATACCACACTTATGGCTTCTGATGGTTTACTGTCGATCTTTGGCATTCCTTGTCTTATTTTAATCACTGCATTCTTCTTTATATTGCATTCTCCCTATGTCTGTGCCCCAATTTTTCTCCTTTTCTAGAAGCTGTTTCTTTCAGTTTCTTTGGATTTGAGCCACAACCTCTTCCTGTGTGACCCCCTTCTTAACTAATTATATATGCCATATATATTCCATATTCCATAATAATTCACACTACAAGCTAACCAGAGGTAGGACTTCAATATTTTAATACTGAACACATAAGAAGAAAAAGTGGGGAGTGCTAAATCCATTGATTTGAAATCACTATAATTAGCATGATGGATTAATGCTATCAAAGAAACAATAAAGTGGAAAAAGGAGAACACTTTTGCCACAGTAATTGTGTTGCTTGCAGTGAGTTGGAAAAACAAAAGTGAACAGATTTCTCACTGACACCAGAGGTGAGGGTTATGAGGGGAATCCTATGCGAAGGATAGTATGGCAAACACAAAGGCAGGGAGGACTGTGCTTGAAGCGTGTTTGCTAAACAATTGTCTCCAGTACCAACTACTGAAGCCTTTGTGCAAATCTTAACAGGTTTGTGTTCACTACTTTCTTTGTATAATGAGAACATTCTCATACAGAGAACAATAGCTTGCCCAATATCTTTTAATATGCTACTGTCAGAACTGAAATTGGCAGCAAGAACTCACAAGTCAGAAATAAGCCAAGTTCTAGGCTTTCGTGTCTATATATACCACCTGTCTGTTTTTGCTGGAAGAAAGAGTGAGAGAACACACATTTGTCTCTATAAGATTTTTAACTTGTAAAATGTTTTGGATTGCTTATTCAATCTTTCTGTTATTTTTTTAGAGCCAAAAGTTTTTTCCAGATATATTGCACGGCAATTCAGCATCTATAAATTAAAGGAACAGGATCCTGACATGGCATTTATGTCTAAAAAGTAGCATGATATAAAACTGAAGACAGTGCCAGACTGGACATATAACCATTCTAGGCTCCAAATATTTCCCAACTTTGTAAATTAAGCTGTCCTCTAGAAATTATGGGCTTCCATCTCATAATGAATTTAGCGGAATGGAGCAATAGTGAATGTACAATGGTATCTCCATTGCTTAGATTTCATATCTATAGTATATAACATGGACGAAGACCTGGATGATCATAGTGATATTAGTGTAGGAAAACTTACAGGAGTAACAATTTAATAAACTTTTACATTTGATTGATTTAAAACCAAAATTTTATTCTCTTGGATGTGTGTATATGTACTATAAATTCCAATTGATTAACTGGTAGGAAATTAAACATATTTTTCCCTGTGTGCAATGAAAGCAGTGGCTCTGTAAGTAGCCAGAAAAATCGTCCTTATGACCCAAGTACTTACTTGCAGACAAATGTATTCCTTGTTCTCTCTCCATCAGTACTAGATTATGTTTCCTCAATTTTTCAATACCTAAGAATTGCTTATGCTGAACTTCAAGCAAATATCCAACTATTTTTTGAAATTTGCTGAAATTGCTCTTAAATGAGAATCATACATATTTTACTTTTATTAATTGAAGATGTATAACCCATATATACACATGTTTTCTTGATATGCATGGGTGCCATATATTTTAGTATTTTTACGTTATTCATGTCATATATTAATAGTACATGACACTTGGTTTAATTTTTATATTATCATACCTTTTTTTGTTGTACTTTAATCACATTTAGTTGTAATCAAAGACTTCTTGTTCATTCCTGGCCTTCCTGACCCAAAATAATTATATAGAAACTATATTAATTAAAACACTGCTTGGCCTATTCGCTTAGGCTTAATATTAACCAACTCTTACATATTAAAGTTACTTGTATATCCCACAAGGCTGTGGCTTACCGTGTAAAATTCTGGCATCTGTTTCCCTAGGCTGTTACATGGTGTCTCCTTGACTTCACCTTCCTTTTCTTTATATCTCTGTTCAGATTTCCCACCTGCCCAATCTGCCTGCCATAGGCTTAAAACAGTTTCTTTATTAACCAATGGTAATAAAACATATTCACAGCATACAGAGGGAAATCTCACATCATTTAGTCCCTTACTATATCTTTCTAATTGTTCCTTAATCCCTCATATCTTTTTCTTTTGTAACAAGTCTTTTTCTCTTTGTCTATTTTCTATGACATACTAACTGTATTTGTATATTACATAAACATTTACAAATAATTTGAACAATTAATAACTTTATATAATCTTTAAATTTTAGTGATTAAATATAATTATATTGGCCTCTTCAATTTCCTCCTTCAGTCTCTCCTATGTACTAAATTATTCCTACTCTTTTTCAAATTTGTTAGCACTTTTTCTTTAATTGCACACACACACACACACACACACACACACACACACACATATGTTTATATATATACCATACAATCTTCTCAGTCCTTATAATGTTACTTCTATGTATATGTTTTTCAGAGATTTTTTTCATAAAATTTCAGATGATTTTCATAAACTTAGTTTATGAAAATAAAGTGGTGTGCTCTTCCCTGGAAATATTATTTACATATCTCTCAGCAGTTTTTAGTTGACTGTTGCTGTTTGCTTATGGAGGGGATCTCCTGGAATTTACTTATTCCTCTTCAGCATGTCTGTTTGTGTCTTTCAAGTTTAAGTCATGTTTATGCAGGCACATTGGTGAGATGACATGGGTGTAACTTCTCCAACATTTGTGGTTAATACATTCTCACAGTAAACTTCCTGTTCCTCTCACTCTTATACTCTTCCCACCCCTTTTTCTGCAATGGTATCTAAGTCTTTGGTATGAGTTCTATTGTCAGTATATCCAATGGAATTTACTGTCTACCCCTAGGGGTTGCAACAAAGGGCAACATCAAGAGCTTTTCATGTTTGTGGGGGCAACTTAGATAGCCTTGCTCAGTATCCCATAAGAAGACCTCCCTTCTTGGTTTGTGTTTGTGTTAGATGTCTATGGCAATTTGTGGAATATTGTAAATGTTAGTGGAAAAATTCTTACACTCTCTATATGTGTGTGTATACAAAATCTTATCTATATTAAATTAAAGGTTATTTTAAGTAGTATGCTAATAGATTTTTTTCAGGTTTTTTAGATATCATTACTGTTATTGTACCCTTCTCCCACCTTCTATTGTATTTATCTACTCCCCCCAATTAAAGTCCTCTTTATTTTTACCCCTTTTCCCTTGAGATATATATACCTTCTATTTTCATCTCTATTGCTCTCCATATACACACAACCCTTCCTTTATTCTTATTGGTTTATTTATTCATATCTGTATATTCATATGTATATATTCACAACCACCCACACCCACATCTGAAGAGTTGAAGCCAGAATTAGATGAGAGAGAACATATGTGGTTTTATTTCTGGATCTGATCTAGGTTATCTCACTGATTAAAATATTTTTGAGTTTTATAAATTTACTTGAAAATTTTGTGGTTTTATTCTTCTTTATAGACTAGCAATATTCCATAGTGTATCTAAGCCACGTTTTCATTACATGTTTATTAGCTGAAAAATATTCAAGTTGCTTCATTTCCATACAACTCTAAATAGAGTGGCAATAAACATGACCCAACAGAGTATCCATGGAGTATGGAAAGTTTTTTAGCCAAATGTCAAGAAGTGATATAGCTGGGTCATATACAGATTTATTTTAATTCTTGAGGATTCTCCACATGTATTTCATATTACATATGTTCATAGTAGACTAGAAATATATTTCTTTATATGCACCAGTACACAATAGAAATAAATACAGAAAATACACAAACTTGGTTTTGAATGGTAAGAAATAGCTAAGTCTGAATCCCAAAAACTAATATGATATTTCTTAGAACAAATTATTTCTTCTATGATCAATAGCTATCTTTTTCTTTTATCTTATCATATTATTGTTTTATCATATGTCAATAAATGTGACTTTATTTTTGGGGGCTCACTACTACTATTATTGAAAGATCCTTGGGTATCACATTTGTAGATGCTCATAATTTGCGTATTGAATGTGGAATGCCTATGAACTATTCGCCTAAACACTTTGATTTCATCAATCCTTTCTGTGAACAGAGATTTTTTTCATGGAGTTATTAAAATTACTGCAGAGAGTTATTGGTTAAGTAGTTCTGTGAGAATTTTTACAACTTGAGTACAGAGTAAATTGACTCCTATTCATTGTTAACATATATGAGAAAAATGTTTCATTTTTCTCTCTGACTGATCCAACCTTCTCTTCCTGTAGTTTCAGCCTTAGTTTAACCGGAACAAAAAGTAAATTTGTTCTTAGATCCTCATCTTAATTAGTTTTTGGCATTTAATAAAATCTTTTGTTTGACTTTTTTGAGAAAGAAAGCCCAATTTGGTGCTCTCAAGTGTGTTGTCCACTGAAAGATTGCTCACATGGAAATATGCCATGTAAGTGTTTAAAATGTCTATGGAGAATTTCTTGAAGACTACTGTATTAGGTACCAAGTCCATTGAGATTAATCCCAATAGCTCAGAAGCAAAGGTTAGAGGATATTTTCAGGTATGACTTGGGTGTGCTATAGCACACTAGGGTATGGACATAAGGAGGAGTTAATCAGTGTCACAAGGCCATCTGAATTTGCTAGAAGATTCTTATGAAAGAAAAGAAACTTCCATACTGAGCTTAAAAGACAGACTAAATGTTCACATCACTCACTAGGGGATCTATTAGTAAATTTGATATTAAATATTTTTACACTATGTTCTTTCAAATTCTTATCAAAGTAACATAATATAGCATTGTATAAGGATATTTTGTAAGTTCATAAATTTTTGGATTATTGACATATTAACAGGATAAAATGGTTTAAATCATTCAATTTATTTACCTACTTTTAACAGAATTTATAGCTTTACAAAATCCTGCAAGAGGGACACCAATATTCAAATAAATTATGTCATCTTCTCATAGTTTGTGAAACAGTGTGAGGCAAATTCAGACTGCAAATCCTGTTCTTGATTAAAACAGTAACAAAAGAAGATAACATTCATTTGTAGTGATGAGGCGAGCAGGCCTGCTTTTCCTCCCTCCCAGCTCCCGCATGGCTAGCTTAGCCCCAGAATAATTACACGTAAACTGTATTCTTTTATACACTGCCTGGCCCATTATATGTGGCCTCTTATTGCCTAACTCTCACATCTTGAGTAACCCATTTCTAATAATCTGTGTAACACCACGAGGTGGTGGCTTACCGGGAAAGATTCTAGCCTATGTCCGTCATAGGTCAGAGAATCATGGCAACTGCTTCATTGCCTTCTTCCCATCATTCATGTTCTGTCTACTCCACCCACCTATGTTCTGACCTATCGGCCCAAGCAGTTTCTTTATTAATTAGCCAATGAAAGCAACACATAGAAAGAAGACACACCTATATCATTCATTGATCACATGCTACGTCAAGAATTGCTTGAAACCACATTCTTTCTTAGTCTAGTAAGAGCAGAAAGTAAACTTTAAAGTTTCAAATGACTTTCTCAGTGAATGCCAATAAATAAATATGGAGCTCTGGTTTTGATTGTTGGACCAAGATTCTTATCTTTATAATCACCCTCTGCTGAATTATCTTTGCCACTATAAAAGACAAAGTCTGGTACTTTTCTTGTCTAGCTCTTTTGGTTATTGCCATTGCAAATGTAGAGGATGCACAAATTGAAAGGTACAGAGTTGTTTCACATATGTGATTCAATTTAAATCATGCCATGTGTATTATACTCAAAACTAAAGTTTATAATTCATATCCATATGTGATCCCACAGTAGAGAGTTACTGAGCTTGAGGTGCTTTGAAATAGTTTGTTGTTCACAGTGACTAACATTTTCTAAGAAAATTTTTATCTCTGAAAAATGATTAAAATAAAAATATTTCCCCATATATTACTCAAAATCCTCTAGAACATTTATATTTATTGGGGAAAGTAATTTACCACATATATTTGAAAACATTTAGAAATTAAAATATATTTTATTTATATGATATTTTCCAAAACATACTGAAATTATCTAGAATAAAATATAGACAAGATTATTTCCATTGTTAATTTATGTTTATCTGAAGACACATGAAATTAAATTTTATTTCCATGACATGTTCCACAACTGAAAATATATTTTTGATCCTGTCTGTGTGCCAGTCAAGTACATGGATAAATAATCAAAATAAATCAGAAAATTAATTATAAAGTCTTGGAAATGAAGTTCAGATTGTAGAATATTTTGTTAACATTTAGAAAGACTTTGAACTGATTCCAAGCTCTGCAGGAACTAGGCTTGGTATCACAGTCCTGTAATTGGGAAAGTTGGTAAAAGAAGGCAAGATTCATGTTCAGTGATATAGTAAGCTGAAGGCAAACTAGGGAAATATAAGGTGCCATCTTAAAAACATATCAGTAGTTTCAATAACTAAAGTACTGAAAATATGTTAATAAAGTATGGACATCTACAGAGATAACAAATGTAAATGAAATAATACGGACTTTCATTTTTATTAAAAACGAAAAGCAGGATCTAAGAACGAACATTTGACTTGTTTTTATCTGGGGTGGTTTGAATAGGAATGGCCCCTGTAGGCACATATATTTGAATGTTTAGTCATCAGGTAGTGGCACTTCTTGTAAAAGATTAGGTTGTGTGGCCTAGTGAGAGTAGGGAGGCCCCTTGTGAAGGAAGTGTGTCAGTAAGGGTGGGCTTGGAGATTTCAAAAGTCCAAACAATATTCAGTTAAAACGGGTGGATATGTAAATCATGCAAAATCACTGGCTATATAAAAACTTTTATAAAGTTTTGTGTGAATCTTCTCATTATTCTTTTAAGAGTTTGAAAAAATTCCAGTAAAAAAAAAAAGGCAGATATTATTAGGAATTTTTTATAATGTCATTTAACAGCAGTCTCTTATGGTCAAATTTTAAAAGTAGAAGTGATTGTAACTTTATTCTTTTTTTTTTTTTTTTTTTTTTTCTCATGGTTTATTTTTTTTTATATTTAAAAATTTCCATCTCCTTCCCTCCTCCTCCCCCCTCCCTCCCCTCCTTCTCCCCTTTCTCTCCCCTCCTTCTCCCCCTTCCCTCCCCTCCCCTCCACCCATACCTCCCCTCCCTCCCTCTCAAGGCCAAGGAGCCATCAGGGTTCCCCACTCTATGCTAAAGTCACATGGGGGCGTGTTCCCAAAGTCCTCAGACTTGGAAGACTGGGAGCAAGGGTGTTAGGGTTTGAGGCAAGCCTAAAGTATAAAGTGATACCACATCTTTGATAACATTTCAGGAAAGAGCAAAGAAATATTTTTTGAAAGTTTGTATTGTGTGTATTTAAAGAAATTATAATTTACAATGTGTTCAATCCTACATTTTAATTATTTAGAAACAGAAAATAAATTTAAAAATTTTAGCGTTGCCGGGCGGTGGTGGCGCACGCCTTTAATCCCAGCACTCGGGAGGCAGAGGCAGGCGGATCTCTGAGTTCGAGGCCAGCCTGGTCTACAAGAGCTAGTTCCAGGACAGGTTCTAGAAACTACAGGGAAACCCTGTCTCGAAAAACCAAAAAAAAAAAAAAATTTAGCGTTGAATGTAGAGAAAAGACTAAGACATACTGTTCTTGTAACTAAGTAATAGTATATAAGCTCCATTAGTCTAGTGTTAAATTACCAAGTTACTTTATATTTAAGGTGTCCCTAGTATTATTATTTCATTAAAAGTAGCTAACTGTATTCTATATTAATTTTATCAGGCATTTGTATCTATTTATATCTTCATGACTTTTATTAGAGGAAAATATAATCAAATTTTGTAAAATTGGTAGTTCAAATCACACATTTCATAGGAGACCATAGAGGGGCTTTTGGCATTCTTGCTGATTTTTTTCAAGAAACCTCGGAAAGCCGAATTTTTGTTGATGTTTTGATAATTGCACATATGAGGTTAATTCAAGAAGTTAAGCATGTCACCTCTGCAGTCAACTTCAACTTTCACTATTGTATAACATTTTGTACTGTGGTGGACCCAAAATGGGTTAGCTTGATATTTACTGCCTCGTTTTATTTCTACTGACTTTGAATCTTCCTGTAAGTAAGAATGCAAGCTTAGGAAAGAGCTGATGCATAGAAAGTTTTGAATGATGCTAAATTAGAGATTAACTCTAGGAAGTCAGAGGTTTAGGAGGTGCATTCTCCTCTCAAAAGCCTGTAAGTCTATTTTCTAGCACATATGTTTTATATGCTAGGATTTTTGGATAATGATGAAGAAGTTTAAAGATTTGCAAAATCCTTTCTACTATCGCTCTACAAAATAAAGCATTTCAGTGTAAAAAGGCTGATAACAATGATCATAACTTTAATAAACTGTGACAGTTGGGAAACATGGGCCCAGATTTATTCTTAGTCCATACTCATAACCTTTGAGCCAATATAAAACAAATAAACAGAACTAGTTTTTTTATGAAAAGTGAATTTTTCCATCCTCAATTTGTTAAAAATATATAAATCATCTGAAGGAATAAATTGCAAAGGAAGAAATAAAACTTCTAATGTTTTGTTTTTAAATTTGCAAAGCTTTTTAAAGACGGCGAGTGTGTTTTCTTCTTTTTAGCTAGCTGTACAGATTTCCTTCCCTTGTCAGATCACAGGAGAATGGCTCTTACATCCCTGGGAGCAGGAACACGTTAATAGCAAGGCAATGATGGATTCTTTCTAGAGATGAGGCAAGTAGTAAACACATTGCAGAGGAGTCAGGTTATTTAAGGATATGCAGCCACCGCTGCATTTTGTAAAAAAAAAAACCTCTAAACTCGGAAAAAAAACCTGAGGAAATTTAATATGATTATTCTGTTTTGCACCATTTAACCAACTTAATATTTCACATTATAAATAATGAAAGCTTTCATAGAGCAAAAATGTGGTCTATATTTTATACCAATAACTCAGCATTCCTCGGTTCACAGGAATAAGATAGAACTTATGTTTTGTCTATGAAAAGGGTTATAAATGTTGTTTCTGTCATGGAATCATTGAATTTTAAAACAAGGTACACTTACAAAATATTTTCTACATAAGAAACTATGATATCCATGAATTAAATACTAAGAAAAAAATAACAAAGTGAACCTGATGGAGACAAGCAAGAACTGCCAGTGAGAAGCAATGCAGAGAAGAGCCTGCATGTGTCGTGCGATAGAAAAAATATAAATAGCACGAAAGGAAGAAGATTAACGCTGGTCAGAGGGTGATTGGCAAGAAAAAGTTGCAATGAGATTTGAATACTTGTTTCTCCATTAGTTATTTGGGAGACATCATAGGCTTTTGGTATTCATGACAGCACAAGGAGGCATTTTTCTACAACAACAATAATGACTGGAGATAGAAAGATTTTGTTTTGAAAGAATAAAATGTTCTCAATTAAAGTTAATGAGTAAGTCAAATAGGGCAGCTACAATTTTAAAACGTAAAGAAGGACCAAGTTTGGGTGTTAGATGACAACTAGGGGAAGGGACTCAGAGTAAGAGTTAGGATAGGCAAAGTCTTCAGCTTGCTTCAATAGACAGATGAGTTATGAGGAGAAAGAGCAATGGCACTGCTGACAATATTTAGTTAAGTTTGATTTTGGAAATGGTAACATCAAATAGTGAGAAACAAGCTTTCCAACTATGTCTAGATGGCAAAGATTAGTGTTGCTATCAATTCCTGTGTTACCAAGAGACAGGACATTAGGCAAATCACAAAATATCATTTTACTAAATATTACTACATATTGAATTTGAGTTGAAATTTATAATTATCTAGATACATAATTTGAAAAGGAGTACAATATTTCAGAAGTAGGAGAATGAAAAAGGGTCAAGAGGAAAGGAAGAGAAATAGAAGAGGAAAAAGATATTTTAATATTCTTAAATTTTTAATTATTACTATGTAGCTTTGGCTGTCCTGTAACTCATTATGTAGACCAGAGTGACTGCAATCTCACACTGATTTGCCTACCTTTGCTTACCATTTCCTGGTATTAAAGGCATGCACCACTATGCTTGGTATGTTCTCTAAAAGGAAATTTTAGTCTTGCCTAGTCTAGCAGCCATTCTGTCCCAAAGAAACACACAGAGGCTTATATTAATTATAACCTGTCTGGCCTATTAGCTCAGAATTGTTAAAAACTAGCTCTCACCACTTAAATTAACCCATAATTCTCATCTATAATAAGCCATATAATAAAAAGTAAGCCATATTATAATATTATAATAAGTAAGCCATATAGCTTGGTACCTTTTATCAGCTAGTCATTCTCATCTTGCTTCCTCTGCATCTCGCTGGTGATTATGTCTCTGCTTTTTTTTTTCCTAGAATTCTAGTCTGCTTGCCCCACCTATGCTTTCTGCCTAGTTACTGGCAAATCAGCATATTATTAAACCAATACAAGTGACAAATCTTTACAGTATACAAAAACATTATCCCACAGCAATGTTCTTGATATTTTAATAAAGTATTGGAAGAACTTTTTCCCCAAAAGGTTAGAGCTTACTGAAAAGTTTACAAATAAATCATTTAAAAATCATTTAAAATAAATAAATAAATAAAATCATTTAAAAGGATAAACAAGGAAAGAAATTGAAGACAGTAAAAATTTGTAATAGTCAATGAGCAACAGAGGAAAGTAGAGGATGCAGAGGGAAGATAGGTTCGGGGTTCCAGGGATGGGAAACAGGTACCCACAGAAGTACCTTCAACCATTTGTCTTAGGACATGAAGTGCCCACAGAGTGTTGAAGTCTTCTATAATAACCCAAAGAAAGCACAGAAAATCAGTTCTGAGGCTCACTGATCCAGTCAACATATTTTACATGTAATGAAGTACTTACTGCAATGGTTTGCATGTATCATATTTAAAATGAAGGTGGGACTCCAAGTAATAACTATTCTAGTCTGTAATATCAGTGAAGATAACAGAGTAAAACAGTGTTATGGTTTGTGAGCTTTGCAAGTCATTTCAGTGCTTTAGAGTAGGAAAAATTATGCAATAACTATGTCAAATACTTTGATTTTCTCAGAGTCCTTTAGAATGACTGACTTGTCAGTAATTCTCAGATAAGGTAGGCAAGGTTCTGTTTAGTCTAGCATCTACTGCATTAATGCCTGTAGTACAAATTTAGCTGTTGAGTGAAAATGAACACCCTTTAACTAGGAAATGCATGTCTCAATGTATAACTGTGTTTATTCCCACATTTGCCATTGAAGTAAATTATGAAATTGGCCCCTAATGAACTCATTGCCATTGTAATGGAGTCATAAAATCTACCTATGATACATGACTGTGTCTATTTCAATTTGCTTTAGTATAATGGGATGTGAGATTTTTGTAGTCACTGCTCCAACCAGTATACTTCTCTCGAGATGTTCATAACTGAGAGAAATGTTAGTTTAGTGGTTTAAAATGATAATACTCTTAAAAATATTAAAATATGTATTTATTATTTCATATATATTACTTTGCATGTGTGCATAAGTGTGTGCAATGCACATAGAGGTCAAAAGAAGATTTTGGCAGATTTCCCTGAAACTGGAGATATATATGCTTGTCAGCCTAATGCAGGTGATAGAAACTGAAGCCAGGACCACTACAACTGTTTTTAATTAATCAGTCATCTGTATAGCTTCTGATGATGCTTTAAATTTTCAAATTCTCCATCACCCTGTGAACCTGTGGCTCAGTCACTATTCTATTACGGTGAAGAGATGCCAGGACCAAGGCATCTCTTATCAAATCAAGCATGCATTTGGGGTCTTTCCAAACAGTGTTAGAGGATTAGTTAGTTCATTATCATCATGGCAAAGAGCATGACCGCATACTGTATGGCAGGTATGGCCCTGGAGCAGTAACTAAGAGCATTACATCCTGATCCTCAGACAGTGAGCAGACACAGTAAACTCTTGCTGTTTTATTTGTATTTTTCCCACTTAGATTCTTGTCTTAGTGGAATCATTTCATTGTTTTATGTTTGAAAAGAATTCTTGACTGGGGTAGGACCATGGGCACTAAGACTTGGGCTCTTGTTTCAGTGCATTTCTGTTTTGTTTGTTTTCTTTTAGGAAAAATAGTTAACATCTCTGTTGGAGAAGAAATGACATAACTTTAAGGTTTATGTTTAACAGTACTTGACTAGACAGACTGACAGAGAGAAAGAGAGAGAGAGAAAGAGAGAGAGAGAGAGAGAGAGAGAGAGAGAGAGAGAGAGAGAGAGAGAGAGAGAGAGAGAGAGAGAGAGAGAGAGAGCGCACCTGATGTGGGCTTATAAAACCTTAAAGGTCTCCCCAGCAACATAACTACTCCAGTAAGGACCACAACACCTAATTCTTGCAAATAGGTCACCATCTGAAGATCAAGCATTCCAATATATAATCCTAAATTAGGCATTCTCATTCAACACTACAACCTGATAGACTCCTTAAAGTAGTCATTTAAACATTATTTGAGTATATACTAAATTACAAATATTTATAAAATGAGACTACATATAACATGTAAGTGAATGTACTCTTAGTTTAAAACATACCAAAAAAGTGCGGCTATATTATTCTTATCCTATATTATTTTTGAGATGTGCTTAGCATGATGAACAGGAAGATAAAGACCTTTATTCTATGTAGCTCATACTGGACTCTTAGTATAACATACCACTTCAATCATATCGCAATAGAAAAGTAATGGTGATGGAAGTTGTCACTGAGTGAAGATGTATGAGTAATAGAAAACTGGTATTATTCATTTCATACTGTCCTTTTCTAGATGCCAAGATGGATCACCTGAAATATTTTAATTTTTTAACTATATGCATTCCATAATATTAAAGGAACTTAACATATTTATTGCATATTCTATATGGACTCTTAATGCACTAGAAAATTTGGCACTACGTTTGGTTCTTTATTCTTAAGCCAGCTGTATAAGGTTCCATTTTCGTGCATTCATCTGCTTTCAGCGGAGTAGGCTGCCAAACTTCCCTGGCTGTTTTTCATGTTGCCTGTTCTATATTTATTATTCTCCTCAGAGTTTTCAAATTTAACAAATCCACAGATGCTTTCTCCGTCTAGGCTCATTTATGTAGATTTGTATAACAGTAAATATGTCTACTGACCTACTCAACACTTCTCTCCGCTCTGGTAAACTCTTGGTGTTTTGTTTGCATTTTTCCCACTTAGATACTTGCCTTAGTGGAATCATTTCATTTCTTGATGTTTGAAAAGAATTTGGACTGTGGGAGGACCATGAGCACTAAGACCTGGGTTCTTGTTTCAATTCCTTTTTGTGCCATTTGTTTTCTTTTAGAAAAAAAATAGTTAACATCCCTGTTGGAGAAGAAATGACATACCTTTAATGTTTATGTTTAACAATACTTGACAAGACAGAATATTAATTTTAAAGACACAATTGGGCATATTCTTAATTATACTGGCAACTAATATCTTTACAGCGAAATTGTTTTTTGGACTTTGGCCAACAACATACTTAGAAAATTGAAGTATTATTCAACAAGAAAAATAGAAGTTAAATTTATGATTTCTTCTGCTAAGTTTCACATTTTCCTTCCTGACATACCTCAAGAATTCAAATTTTAATGTAAAATATAGCTATGGCCTGTCAGCTGTTGCTTTGAAAATAAAGGTAAAAGAATGCTAATTATACAAGTCACTTTAGGTGGCTGTCTTTTATCTTTGTCTCAATTTCTTCTTGTGAAAAATTATTGGTTTGATTTACTGTTATGCTTAAGGACACTATTTCAGTATACACCTTAAATGAAACACTGCCATTTTATGTGGCACCAAAATTGAAGATTTTATTTTGAGGATCAATGAGTCAGATGGAAAATTCCATTTCTGTTGTTCATGATGCTGCCATTTCTTTTTATAGTAAATCTTACATGTCCATGGATGATGATTTCTGAATTGTAGTGCAACTAAACACTTATCATATGTGGTGTCAGCCTGTAACTCAGCAAAATTAATTCTCACCAGGAATTTGCTTTAATAAATTGTGTGATAATTTACCACAGCATTACTAGAGCATATTGTTTATCTGTCAAAAAATAATAAATGATGAGGATTCGGATGACTGTAAGTTTTCCTTGGTTTGAGTAGATATGATTTGTTTATTCTTTTGGGGACTCACACTATTGGATACCTTGTATTACAGTTGAAGTTTTAAAAAATGATTTCCTACATAATCACTTTCCAAATAATTATTTTTCTATTAAAATGCATAGTGTGCTAATATTTCATAAAATTTTATTGAATCTTTGCTCAGAATATCTATTTCATCATTATCCTTCCTTCCTTCCCTCCTTCCTTCTTTCTTTCTTTCCTTCCTTCCTGCCCCCCTCTTTCTTTCTTCCTTTCCTTTTTTGGTAGTATTTGGTCTTTTGGCATTCAGATAATGATCCCAAAGTAATAATATGCACTGAGATATCACCGTTCAAATTAATAGTAAAAATTACAAAACTTATTACAATTTTAAGAAAAATTATTAGAATGATTTGAAACGTCTTTCTGATTTACTTATTTAAAATTTCAACATGACTTTTGTCTATTTAATTTTAAATTTATTTCTATCAACAGATACATTAATTCAACAAGATCTTTCGTCTTCCAGGGCAATAACTTTTAGTTGCACTGCCAATAGTTGTCAACTATTGTTAAAGTTTTATTGATACAGAGTGAAGCTTTCTCATATTGTCTGATTATTTTTTGAGTCTACCATCCTCTAAAATATTGTTCTCAATTTCCTCTTTAATTTTATATCTAGAAATGGCTTTAATTTCTGTAGGTGTTATTATGTTCACAGAAATCTATTGTTTATAATGTTTAAAATATGAGTACCAACTACAATGGTGGACAAGTTACTGAGAATTGCAGTTTTTTTTTTAGGAATACAATTTCAAACACTTACAATGATGTTATACTGATTTTCATATTTAGTGTTTAGGTGAGACTTGACAATGAGAAATATTAAAGCCATTTAATTTTCATCTTTACATAGTAATGAAATATAAATGTGTGGAAACTATTAACTTTAAGTGTTATCAAATAATAGTGCGAATACAGCATGTGCTGTCAATCTTATCGTCTTGAAAATGCCAGTCAAGATGAACTTAGTTCCTGACCTGGAACTCATGTGATGAAGGCGAATACTGACTTTGCCAAGTTGCTCACTGGACATTATATTTATGATGTTGTATGCCCTCCCCTCAAATAGATATAAAATATAAATGAAGAAAAAATTGAAATGGTAAAATGTTCTTGCAATATCCTCCTTTTATTGATGTTAATTCTTGCATTCCATGAATCGAAAGGCCTATTCTACTCAGCAAGAAATGAATAAAATTGGAATAACAATAATTTGATTAAGTCAGACTCAGAAAGCAAGAATTATATGTGAAAACAACAACACAGTTAGAAAGAAGAAATGGTTGAGAAACAGCAGGAGTTAGGAGCACACACACAGACAGAGAGAGAGAGAGTTCTTTCTTCCATGTGTAAAAATGAATACATACACTCCACAATGTTGAAATTTAAGTTAAAATATTATACAATATTTAAATCAGGTTACCTGCATCTATAGCCTAAGATATTTAACCTTAAATTACGTTGTAAACCTCCAAAACTCCTTTGTCTGGTTTTCTGAAATTTTAATAGTTTTAGTTACATTGTTAATGTAAATGTTATTATCGCATCATAACTACTGTTTTTTTTTCATTTTTTGTTTTTTTTTCATGGTTTATTTTTTTATATTTAAAAATTTCCTCCCCTTCTCCTCCCCCTTCCCTCCCCTCTCCTCCACCCATACCCCCCTCCCTCCCTCTCCAGGCCAAGGAGCCATCAGGGTTCCCTACTCTATGTTAAGACCAAGGTCCTCCCAACCCCCCCCTCCCCCAGGTCCAGGAAGGTGATCGACCAAGCTGAGAAGGCTCCCACAGAGCCCGTCCATGCAGAAGAATCAAAGCCCAGCGCCATTGTCCTTGGCTTCTCAGTCAGCCTCCACCGTTGGCCACATTCAGAGAGTCCGGTTTGGTCGCATGTTCCATCAGTCCCATTCCAACTGGAGTTGGTGATCTCCCATTAGTTCTGTCCCACCTTCTCTGTTTTTTATCCTATGGTGAACACTAGATTTTCTTGCTAATTGTAAGTTAATATTCATTGCTAAATGTCCTCTGTGGTAAATGTTATTTAGGAAGGAAAGTTTGTCTATGTTCCACACTCAAGGGCTATGTTTTGGGTCTGCTCTAACCTTCCTCTGCCTTCCACAAAAAGGTTCTATGTCTTTTAATATACAGGATTGACTCTCCTACCCAAAGGACACTAAGGAGAAGAGTGTGTGTCTTCTAGTTTACTGGGTGATAAGAATACCAGCAATGAGTGATTCACCTTGCTGATTGGGAGCAAGTCCATACACAGCACTCATGTGTTCTTTGTACCAGGATTTAGAGTTCTCTACATTAAAGCCATTCTGTCTTCTGAGTTACATGAGATATCATCAAAACATGCTTGGGAGTCAGCAGTTGCATTGGCACATTCTGTTTATCATCAGTATTAATCATCTATGACTCAGTGACTCGTGGCAATTAGGAAGCGAGTGTCGGAAAACTGCTGTTTCATTGTTAGAGGCATATGGACCCTGGCACAGGCACATGGGCTGGAACATTTAGAACCATTATGCTCTTTAAACTCATGAAATATCACAGACTTCGGGTTTTCTATTTCACTATCTCTTAAATAAAAAGCTTATTTTCATCAAGCCTATAATATAAAATCCTAATAAAGGCATTAAGTAGTATTACCATGAACTAATAACCTCCATTCATTTTAGTAATGTTTCTATTTACATATGAAATCAGTTTGTGTGTATTTTAATTTTATTTAATTTTTGGGAGTCATTTATTCTCCACTTTTTATAGTTGGAATTTATTGTCTGAAATGAGGCCTGTGGTATGTCTATGTTTGTATATATGTATATATGTATGTACATATATGTATTCATGGTATTTTTTTGTCTGACTTAACTTCAGTTCTTGCCATTAGTACTCTCATATGTATGATCATGTGGGAACTGAAGCAATAGCAACACTAATTGGTTTCATCAGAGTAGTTGAATGCGTCCTTTTCAAATGTGACCCCTATACAAAGTGACTCCATTTAAATTATCTTCCATCTTACAGTAATTGTGAAGAAGTAGGTTAAACAATCAACTCATGATTGAGTTTCAAGCTTGCTGTAAATTTTTCAAATGTGCCCAGGGACGATGCCTCACTAAGCTACTGTTCCTTAATCAAAACTGGCTGAACATCACAGATTTCCCATCACAATTACTGTTGACTCTGTTACTACTCTATATTGCTGCTGCGTACCTTTTTGGTGCCTGGTTCTCTGCATGCACATGCTGTATATGAATATGTGTGTGCACACATGTGTACTAGCATGTATACACATGAATGCTTGCAAATGTGTACATGCATATGTGTTGCATTGTGTATGTGAATGTGTTTGCACATGTATATGTCTGTATATGCCTAAGTGTTTGTATGTGTGAGTATATTTGTATGTGTAATTTTGTGTGTGTGTGTGTATTTGTGCGTGCTGTGTTTTCTATTTCTGGTGTTTTGATCTATGAATTGCATCCTTTGCAGCTATGTCCTAGTTGTTTAACATTTGTTTTTCACTAAGTAGCCACTATTGAGTTTATATGATATCCAGTGCATCTTTCTATGTGCACACACTTGGATCACTCTGACACATCTTTATGAGCAGGTAAGATTTATGTTTGTTGACTTTTGCAAGGGAAAGGTAAAACTTGCATTCTGGTGAGTTGCGGACAACATTTGAACATTGGTAATCTGACCCAGCATCATTGTGAATAACCTTTGCTCTTCTCATAGTATACTACCTCAGAGTTTCCATGAGCAGACTGTGTTTATACTCCAACTATATTGTCCCTCTGCCTATTAAATTCAAACTCCAAAAGTACTGTCCTAGAATCTTTTTGTTTGCTATCTATCTTTAATGCTTTTGCCTGTGATTTCTCTTCATTTCCATCAATTATTTTGACATGATTTAAAGTCAAATTAGAATTCTTCCTGTCAATACTAAGTGGCTCGTGTTCACTACAACACTTCAATGCTTATTGTCCACTTCCATATGGACTACAAGTGGAAGCTTATGTGATTGGTTAAATTTAGTCATTTAAGTTATTATTTAAGCATATGATGTACTGCTATTTCATGAAAAGCTGAAACCTTGATTTACAATAATATTATTATTTGGGCATGTTAGGTCTACCTACATACTATGCTTATACATTTTCAGTATTTGTTTTGTTGTTCGCTGTGGGAGGAATAGGCCATATTTGCAAGTTTGTTGTATCTATACTATTCTCAGTAATTGATTATGCTAATATTTTTCTTTGTCACGTCTCAGTGATATTAACACCTCCTAATGTTTCCTAAATAACAAAGGTATGACACCACCACTTTCTACCTCACTTTGTAAAGGCACAAAGATTAATTCCCACTGAAAACTGACCTAATAGAAAGCATGGGGAGAGTATGAGCTTAGCATGACTTGACCTTATGGCTATTACATAATTTTGTTTTCATAACTGGAATTATATCTAGCCATACCAATGCCTGGTGCCAGGATCAGCACCAGAAATATCAGTGGACCTTTCAAAATGGAACACTTAGCCAAAAGTTTTGCATTTTCTTACTCTGAAGATGGAGCATATCTGCACATATCTGTCCATACATCACGAGAGATAAGTCCAATTCATGTTCTAGTTTAGAAGTGTCTCTCCATAGGCAGGGAAAATCATGAGTTGAAAGATGCTTGCAGCACCTGGACAAGTCTAAAACAACCACGTGTGCGGAGATGTTTAGAGAGGTTTTTAGCATACTAGGAACTAGTGTGGGTCATTTTTCCATCCATGACCACAGTATTGTGCTATTCAAAATACAGACTTGTGGTCAAAGTTAAATTATGTGGCAAAATACACAACACTAAATGGGCAGCAATAATGTCTAGAACAATTTAGAAACCCTGTTGTTTAATGAAAGTCTCTGGCTAGTGTGGTGATTGTAAACTATTTCAATGTCTTCTTTTGCTAATCTCTGGTCATCTGCAATGACCTGGTCAACACAGAGCATTTTTTCTGCTTTGTCCTAATACAGGAATAATGATATACCTTATTTGTCTGGCCCCCTGACAAGCTCAGCTGGTGGGTAGTATGTAGCTGACTGAGTGTAGCAAAACAAAGTTGCTGAAATCTAATGCAAACTTTCAAACTTACTTCAAAGATTATGAATGCTTTTGTCTGTAATTATTTCCTTTTGCTATAATTTGATTTCATAGTCCTTGAGCATGTACTCTGTAAGTGAAAATTTTTGGTTGGCAACAGCTAAAGATTAATATTTTTAAAAAGTAATTTTTTAATGGATATGACAAATCAACACATTTGTTTATGAACAATTGGACAATGTGTGTAAATGCTAGGAACTACAGCTTCTTCCTCCTGGACTTTTGCAATTTCAGACTGATGGCCTACTGAGACCTCCTACTGAGATTAGCTTTCCCCCTATCCCAGTCCTGTACCTAATAGATATGCTGACATTCTAGGTTGACATAGTAGTAGTCAGAGAGCTTCCTTATGGAAAATAAAAGGAGAAAGTAAGTTTCCATCACTTAGGTACTCTTTTTAAATAATCATCCTTGGTGGTTCTACACATCTAGGTGATATTCCACATATACAGGTGATAATCTCATAACTCCAATATTTGTAGACTCAACACTATTGTTCGTATTTGTTACCATCCTTCTAACTTATCTTACTCCCACAACACATTTAAGGTTTTTTTTGTTTTGTTTTTTTTTTTTTTTTTTTTTTTTTTTTTTTTTTTTTTTTTTTTTTTTTCTGAAAACAAACTTCAGGGTCCTTTAATTCACTTATTTTATTTTATTGTTGTTGAGACAAGGTCTTACTCTATAGTCTATGGTAACTGCTACTTGAATATAGATAAGATTTGCCCTTGGTTAGGTGATAGTTAGTCTCCTACGTTCTGCAATTATTGCTGCTAAACCTCAGTACTGGCAGTCCATTCGATCCTAGTAGATCCAGTTCTGAATCTCTCATTGACATCATGTTCAGTCTCTGTCACCAATTCAGTGTTCCAGTAATACTACTTTTTTGAGTTATTGATTTTAATAAACTTTCACCTTCAGGCACTGACACATGATAAGAGTTCTCTAGAATGTTCTTTTTGCTTCTAATTAAATTCTAGATTTCAGCTTTAATTTATTCTTCCAACACAGATTCAAATTATTTTAATTAAATCCACAAAACCTGCTTATTTCGTATAGGTTATTTCAAAAAAGATTTTCCATGTGCTCTTGCAACATTGCATTTATAGATTACTTTCCTTTTGAACATTAAAGTCTTCTTTCCTGCTAAAATAAAAGGTTCATTAACTCAGAGGTTGTGTTCTTAGTTTGAACATTGTATACCTAGCACTTGTCATGGAACCTGGTAAATATTAAGTGTTTAATAATAATTTGTTGAGCCAATAATTACATCAAGTGTATGAGCAACAGAAATAAACTTTTCCTTCTCTCAGTGTCTCAAAAATAGCAAATTATGATGCATCTGTGACATGTGTTGCATGATAAAAAGCCAAAAAATACAACATTTAAGAGTTCTGAATTTGTTGTAGCAAATTAGTGTAACCTCATTATAAATTGCTTGGAGCTATTCATTTACAAAATAATGTTACCAATGTGAAACGAAAGCATTGGAAAACGATTCCAATTTTAGAAAAGAACATTTCAAATGAGAACATTAACATTTACAAAGACATTTATTTTCAATTTTAGCAAGATGACTAAATGGCAATATGTGCAATACTTTGTGTATGAAGGTGTAGTCAGTTGGCTCTACTTATGTGCTGAAGTGAGTATCTGATTTGCTAAAAAAAAATGTTGAATCCATTTGTTCTCATTTCTCTAAGCCCAGGATATGTTGAAACAGAAGTAGGATCCACTTAATAACATTCTGACTTCTGCTAAATATGTTACAAAGTTTTATTGGAATATCTATATTAGGTGGTACAACTTGCTTGGGGAGTGAAGTTTCTTTGAGTTCCAAATAATTGAAAAATATTTATTCAGGTAGTAAATTCAAAGCCGACTTCTTGGTAATTTGATTCCAAATCCTGTACTTGAAAGTACTTAGCCATAATGCCCATTTTTATGAGAATCACTGATATCACAATTTGAAGTCCTCAGCTGAAGTTAAATATCACGAGGAATTTCCTAGACTTCATTTCTTCAACCTTGCTGTGTTTTCGAGGCTAAAATGTTAAACTTGGTTTTCTCTGTCAGAAAGGCCAACATATCATTTTATTCCTTTTTAATATTTTTATAATAAGAAGCTTGATGCAGTGTGTTTTTGAGAATTTCTGCTGCTTTTCTTAAATAAAACCAGTTTAGAAAAGTCCAGTTATTTAACAATACTTGGAAGACTAGTGCTTGTGAACTGAAAAGGGCAGATTAAAGTTTTAACTTCAATATGAAATTCTGAATGACATTAGTTCATTTCTGTGATGTAAAAGAGTACAGATTACAGGATATATTCTCTGTATTTTAATAGATAACATATGAGCTGAGATTAAAGGTATGCACCACCACCAGCCAGCTATCTGTCAATTTTACATAAAATAATTTTCTGTTTATATACATACATATATATATATATATATAGTATACAATAATCTGTTTGTGTGCATATCTGCAGGCCAGAAGAGGGCACCAGACCTCTTTACAGATGGTTGTGAGCTACCATGTGGTTGCTAGGAATTGAACTCAGGACCTTTGGAAGAGCAGGCAATGTTCTTAACTGCTGAGCCATCTCTCTAGCCCTTGCCAAGAAGTTTTTAACAATATTCTTCTTGATAATAATCACACTTACTGGATCCGGGGGACACTTCACTGAATTGTATTTCCTTGGAGACTGATGAGGTTGAGAATTTTCTTTTCATATGCTCATTGACTGTGTGTTTCTGTAGGTGTTTGTCATAGTTGTTGTCTTCTGTCATCTGGTACTGTCAGTGGCACGTGTTGCCATCAGGTTGTTTGCTCATTATTACTTTATTCATATTCTTCAATTTTTGTTATTATTGTTGGTTTTGATTTCTTGAATTCATTATATATCTCTATTAGTATACACCTGACAGATACAGAATTTGTTTCCTTTCTTGTTATTTTTATATTTTTTATTAAATAGGTCTTTCCCCATTTGACTGTCTATGCTGTGCAAGAACTTCACATGATCCTAACATTTTATAGTGTTCAAGTGCATATCATTTTATTCCATAAAAATTCTATAACAAGAAATAATTATTCACGTTATCTTTTTATTTTATTTATTTTTATTTTTTTCTTCTCATTTTTTTTATTAAAAATTTCCATCTCCTCCCCTCCTCCTCCCCCTTCCCTCCCCTCCCTTCCACCCATACCCCCACTCCGCCCCTCTCCAAGCCAAAGAGCCATCAGGGTTCCCATCACTATGTTAAGTCCAAGGTCCTCTCAGCTCCCCCTAAGTCCAGGAAGGTTAGCAACCAAACTGACAAGGCTCACAGTGAGCCTGTCCATGCTGTAGATTTCATGCTCATCGCCGTTGTCCTTGGTTTCTCAGTCCTCCTCCAAATTCAGCCACATTCAGAGAGTCCGGTTTGGTCCCCTGTTCCATCAGTCCCATTCCAACTGGACTTGGTGGTCTCCCGTTAGATCTGTCCCACCGTCTCAATGGGTACACGCACTCCTCACAATCCTGACTTCCTTGCTCATGATCTCCCTCCTTTTACTCCTCATCAGGACCTTGGGAGCTCAATCCGGTGCTTCTATGTGGGGCTCTGTCATTTTCTCCATCCAATGCCAGGTGAAGGTTCTATGGTGATATGCAAGATATTCATGAGTATGGCAATAGGATCTGTACATTTCTGGCACCCTCTCCTCAGCTGCGCAAGGAACTAGCTGGGGGCGTCTTCCTGGACACCTGGGAACTCCTCTAGAGTCAAGTCTCTGCCAACCCTAGAATGGCTCCCTTAATTAAGATATATAATTCCTTGTTTCCATATCCACCCTTGAATACAACCAGAGAATATAAAGCTCAATTTAGGAAACATTTGGCAATTTAGAATTAGGCCAGTTTAAAACTCTCTGGAATAATTTTTTTTTATATCAAGAAATAAGTTTCAGAGGGCAGTTTGCTATTTTTTTTTTATCCCTGTTTGTAGCACACACTGAACACAGTGAAGAATGATCACCTCTGATGGTTTCGGAAATGTGTTTTCTGTTTCTATACTCTAGTGCAGCAACATTCAATCTTCTCCTGTACAGTGATTCCCTTGGCAATAACTCTGTTTTTGGTTGTTGATTGGTTTTTCTTTGTTGATTCAGTGGTCCAGTTTGGGCTGCAGTTCACTGTGTGGCCCAGGATGGCTGGCCTCCACCTCTAGTTGGTCCTCCAGTCTCAGTTGCCTGACTAAGTCAGGACAGCCAGCACTGCTGCTCTAAAGATAGTTTTGAATTGAGGCTAACTTTTAATTCTCCTACAAATTCTTTTTCTGAGATTCTAATGTATCAAAGTAGTGTAGAAAGTGAAATATTGACTTTGGATTAAATGCTAAATGATGACAGATATCTGATTTTATTAAGAAGTTTATATGTTTATTTCTTAGAATTTCAAATCCATGTTAATGGTACTTGGCAAATATAATTCCCTACACAGGTTGTCTTTCTCATGGTTATATTTTGTCTCAAAGGAGTATGTTAGCAACTAAGAAAACTTCCCTGATTTCTTCAAACACAATATAAAACAAAAACTTTGTGAATTAGAATGTTTTTCTGTAAATGTTACAATATTGATTGCTAGAGCATAGTCATTTCATCAAAGATCAATGCTGAGATTTATGTGCATAGACAAGTTGTGATTATATAAGGAAGACCAAGTTGATCATTGCAGAATGTGTACAAGTTATTGTATTAAGTTTTAAAAAGATACTGTTCTAACTCAATCATTGTTTCTTCTTTAATTAGATGGAATTATTTTACCAAGAGAAAACTCTTTCATCGAGTCACCCAATATTTGGCTTAGCCATAGACTGATTAGTGGGGTAATGTAGAAAATACGTTAATATTTTTCCTGTTTGTGTTTGGCATTTTCAGCTTAAAAATCATGTTATAAAGATCTGAAACCATTAACTAGTAAATTACTGGAGATTTTTTCTTTTGTTTCTCTTGTTTGTCTTTTAATTATAATTATGAATGTATGCCTGAAATTTTTTTGTATGTTGGACTACAGCAGTTAATATGGTATTCAATCTTTCCTGCATTTTGGTCTTGGGAATCTGAAAAAGTTCTTTTGAAAAAGAGGATATTTTAGTTGATTTGAGATGCAATTTAGCACTTTTTGGAGCCCCTGTGTTCTTTTGATGTCAATTCGTTTTCAATTTTCCTGACCATGTATTTCCTGCATAACACCCTGCTTCCCCTTTCAGCCTCATATTTGAATATATTTTATGAAGTATGCATTATTAATAATTATATAAACAAATCTTCATTTGATTAATTTGAAACTTACTCTTTATTATTGATAAATTTTAAAAATGTAGACAAGTAATCTTTTCTGCTGCTGACGGTGATGTTGATTTTTGGTGATTATGGTTGAGACAAGAATTTTTGTACCTAAGTTGTCCTCTAACTTACTTGTAACCTAGGCTAATACTAAATCTCTGATCTGCTTCTACCTTCCAATTACAAGCATGTGACATTGTGGGTGGTCAGCTTTCCATCCAATGTGAGGTTGGTGAAAATCTTTTCCCATTCTATAGGCTGCAGCTTTGTTTTGTTTACCATGTCTTTTGCTTTTCAAAAGCTTCTCAGTTTCAGTTGGTTCAATTTATTAATTGTTTTTCTCAGTGTCTGCTTCTGGGGTTATATTTAGGAAGTGGTCTCCTATGCCAGTATGTTCAGTGTACTTCCCATTTTTTCTTTTATGAGATTCAGTGTGGTTGGATTTATGTTGATGTCTTTGATTCATTTTTTACTTGAGTTTTGTACATGATGATAGATGTGGATCTATTTGTTTCAGTCCACATGCTGATATCTAGTTACACCAGCAAAATTTGTTCAGTATGTTTTCTTTTTTCCATTTTATATTTTTTGCCTCTTTGTCAAAAATCAGGTGTTTGTAGGCGTGTGGATTGATATCCGGGTCTTCAATCCAGTTCCATTGGTCCTTCTGTCTGTTTTTATGCCAATACCAATAAGTTTTCAGTACTGTAGCTCTGTAGTAGAGGTTGAAGTTAGGGATTGTGATACCTCCAGAAGTTCCTTTGTTGTACATGATTGTTTTGGCTATTTTGAGTTTCTTGCTTTTCTGTATGAAGTTGAGTATTATTCAAGGTCTGTTAAGAAGTTTGCTGGGATTTTAATGGGCATTTCATTGAATCTGTAGGTTGCCTTGATAAGACTGACATTTTATTATGTTAATACTACCTACCCAAGAGCATGGAAGATCTTCCAATTTTCTTGTGTCTTCTTTAATTCTTTTTGGCAAAGATTTTAAGTTCTTGTCATACAGGTCTTCTACTTGTTTGGTTAGAGTTACTCCAAGATATTTTATGTTATTTGTTGCTATTGTGAAGGGTGATGTTTCTCTGATTTCTTTCTCAGCCTATTTATCATATGTGTAAATAGGCTATCCTGCCATATTACTGAAGATGTTTATGAATTGTAGAAGTTTCTTGGTAGACTTTTTGAGGTCACTTATGTAACTATCATATCACCAGCAAATAGTCAGTTTCACTTCTTATTTTCTAATTTGTATCCACTTGATCTCCTTTTGATGTCCGATTGCTTTTGTAATGTTTCTTTTACATATGAGGGTACCCTTGTATTTGAAACATAGGTGTTCCATATTGAGATTTCCTTTTGATGAATTTGTCCTGTGACTAATATGAAATGTCCTTCTTTGTCTATTTTGATTGATTTGAGTTTGAAGTCTATTTTCTTAAATATTTGGATAGCTATACCAGCTTGTTTTTAGGTTTATCTTTTCCCAACCTTTTACTTTGAGGTAATATCTGTCTTTGAGGTTGAGGTGTATTTCTCTTATGCAACAGCAGGATGGATTCTGTTTAAATATCCAATTCACCTATGGTGATTGAAAGTATAGTAGTCTGGACTGACATCTGTGGTCCCTTAATGTCTGCATAATACTTGACCAGGACCTTCTGGTTTTCATTGTTTTTGTTGGGATGTCAGGTGTAGTTCTGATAGACCTGCCTTTATATGTTACTTGACGTTTTGTCTTTGTAGCTATAAATAATATTTCTTTATTCTTATGTTTAGTGTTTTGATTATTATGTAGTTATGGGACTTTTTATCCAGTCTATTTGTTGTTTTGTAAGCTTCTTATATCTTTATAGGCATATCTTTCTTTAGGATGGGAAAATTTTCTTCTATGGTTTTGTTGAGAATCTTTTCTGTGCTATTCTTATTTTTCTATTCCTATTATTCTTAAGTTTGGTTTTGTCCATGGTATTTTATATTTTCCAGATATTTTGTGTTAAGCATTTGTTAGATTTAATGCTTTTTTTTTGGACTTTTGAGTTTATTTCCTCAATTGTATCTTCAACACTTGAGATTCTCTTTTCCATCTCTTGTATTGTGCTGTTTACTGTTTGCATTTGTGGTTCCTGAGCATTTTCTCATATTTTCCATTTCCTCATTATTTGGTTTTCAAATTTTTAATCATTTTTTCATCTGTTTAGTTGCTTTTTCTTGGTTTTCTTTAAGGGATTTATTGATTTCTTCCAATTTTATGTTTGCCTTTTCCTCCATTTCTGTGAGGGAATTTTTTATTTCCTCTTTAAGGGCCTCAAAGATTCATCTAAAGTTATTTTGTAAGTCATTTTCTTCTGATTCATATATATTGGTATGTTCAATCTTTCTGTTGTAGACTCACTAGTTTTTTTATTAGTGTTATATTATTCTTTGTAGTATTGTGTGTTCTTACCCTGTCTACCCATCTTTTCCTCTGATTGCTGTAGCTGGGGCTGTGTCTCTGGCAATCACTCTTCCAGGTGCCAATACATTCAAGGCTCAGATGGTTGCAACCCATGATGCAGTCATGACCACAATTCCAGTTACCCTGGAAGTCACTCAATGTTTCTGAGGGTTGCTCTGTATTGCCAGAGGTCCTTCCATTCTGTTCCCACTGAGGTTGATGGCTCATGCCTGGTCCCACAGAGGTGGCTGGTTTGGATCAGCTCCTGGTGATTGGATCTCTGGTAGGGATCACTGGCTCTGGCCTGTACCAGTGGAAGTAGCTGGCTTGAGAGGTTGCTTACTTGGGCCTGTTCACATTGATGTCCCTGGCTAGGGCCTGCTCCCTAGGAGATCCCTGGCTTGGGTGTGGTCCCGGAGAGGTCTCTCGCTTGGGCTGCTCTCTCAGCTCCTTGATCCTGCTCCTGTAGAGGTTGCTGCCTTGGTTCTGCTCTGGTGGAGGTTGCTGACTCAGGCCTGCTCCTATGGAGGTCACTCACTTGGGCCTTTTCCTATGGACCTCCTTGCCTTGAGCCTGTTCCCACAGAGGTCCCTGGATTGGACCCAGTACATCAGAAGTCTCTGTCTTTGGCTTGCTCTCTTGGCAATCACTCCCTTGGCAGCTGCTTCCTCCTACCTGCTCCAGTGGAGGTTGCTTGCTTGGGCCTGCTCTGCGACGTTATTTCTTAAATAAATATTGTAGTACATTATCTAGCACACATACATTCGTAATGTTATAACCAACTCAAATTCAGGGCCTTAGAATATTTATTTAGTATCTTTTCCATTAAACACAGTTTCTTATATCTGTACTAAGAATTTCCATCCTGATAATGTTGGAGACTGGTAGGATTAAAATACAAAAGAATTACTCATTTATTTAGGGCTCAAACCTTCCTTCTGCACACCCTTGTACTTCCTTCTGCACATCGTTGATCCTCAGTACTGCAAACAAAACAAACAGAAATAAACAACTGAGTAATTCAAGCTCACCCCACCCCTGTCCCCATCAACAATGATGTTGTTGCTTAAACATTTACATTTTGTTTCATTGTTTTTAATCTGAATAACTTAAGAATAATTGTCATTCACACCTGAACAACCTTGCTTTGTGCTCTTTGTTGTATCAGGATATATGCAAACATCTGCATTGTCATTAACACAATCAAGGTAATAGCTTTTGTTTTTAGTATATGATCCTCTGGAATATATAATTAGACAGCATGCTTTAATGTCAGCTTAAATATTTCCTTGCTTTATACTGCCAGTTGCGAGCACAGTTGCACTTGTTTCTTGTCTCAAATTTACAAATCTCTGTTAATGGATGTAATTATAAATGTCAATATAAACTATCAGTTTTCAGTTTCATAACTACAGAACTGGATATATTCAAAGATCTGTGGTTTTTCATCTTAACTCCCCAGTATTTCCTTTTGTCCTTAGGGGAAGCTGTTTATTTCTTTTCCTTTACTATTTGGTGTATCTCTCTATTGTGTGTCTATTCATTCTTTTGTTCCTAATATATGTAATATTGTCTTTTGTTGGTACTAAGGCAACTTCAGTTTTTTTGTTCCTATATTTGCCTTCCCACTAAATCTCTTTTTATAATCCCCCTAATTCCCCTTTATTGGTTATGGGTTGTTAGATCCCAATATAAGAAACAATGAAAGTGGTTGCTAATTGTGTCTTGTTTGTGCCTCTTTTCTTCCCCAGAATCTGACTATAAGCAATTCAGTTTAATTCACAGTTAATAGCTACTGGGTGTCAGCAAGCAGATTTCATTTCTTATTCCATTTAATTTGGTAATGTTATTTAGAACTACTTTTGAATTAAGCACATTCCCGACATATTTGTTGATCGTTTTTTATTCATTTCCTAGAAATTATGGGTTTAGAATATTTAAAATTTTTTTCTGAATATGCCATATAATCATCTTTGCATCATATTTATTAAATACAGCTTCTAACTTTGAATCAAACTTTAATAAAATGATTAGATGGATTTGTAATAATTTAATATTTCTTTCCATGCAATGAATCAACTTGTGGCAGCTTTATTAACTGGTTGTAGAGTGTAGAGTTTGCTAATTTCTATCAAAATGCTGAGGCAGGAGAGTCAAAGTAAGCTTAAAATAAGCTAGTTTGAGGTAAGTGAACAATTGTCTAGCTTTATGAGGGTATAAATATGCTGGGAAATTGACCATATGGTAGACTCAGATATTTACCTCTTTAAACTCTTTCCCAGCTCACAAAATTTTTCTTTAGTACTCCTAGAGGCACAACTCTGGATGAATTCTCTTCTCCATGTTTCTGTGTTACTGTTTGTAAGCAGTCAAAAACTCTTGCAAAGTTCTACTATATTTGCATACTCATAGTCTTCATCTCCCAGTGTGTTTAAGGGTTTATATGTGCACATGATTTAACTTTGTTGTAGTTTATACACAGAACTCAATATGAGGAACTACCCTTTAACTTAAACTAATTCAGAAGATGAAAACAGAACCACAAAATTAGAACTTCCCTTGGATCTGAATCAAAATATTTAACACCTCTGAGTCATTCCCTTGCTGTAGAATGTAGTATTTTCTGTGACAGAAACATTATTGGATATCCATTCCCCATTCTTACAGACATATCATTTAATTAGGGTAGTTAGTCTTTAGTAGAAATTTGGCTCAGACTTTGACCTTTTTGAAATTTTCCTCTCATTAACTTCCCGCTATGTCTCGAACAAGAGAAAATATACTTAAATAAATATTAATGCTTTGGGCATTTGCTTTTCAACAATAAGCTCAATCCCTTTGATACCTTCTAGTCAAAAAGATGAGTCCTGTATTCACACATTAAAAATACAGAAAAGAAAACCTATCTCATAAAAGAGCAATTTTGAAAGCAATCAAGGGTTTAAGATGTAAAATTCGAGACACCTGCCTACACTTAGATATCACTATAAAATTTGATTTTAGGATAATAATCTACTCCTAACATGCAGAATACAGCATCACTCTCACTTGCCAACTGTGCATCTGTGAGAATAATATTGTGTTGGCAAGAAAAAAGCAAGATCTTTTTATGCTTTTAAGAGCATTGTATTCTTGCCCAAGAATTCAGAAGTTTTATGAAATCTTTGATCTTAAAATCATAATGCAAACATTACTCTGCTAATCCCAAATTTATATACATATTTTTAAAAGTGAAATTATGGGGGAAGACATATTTAATATTCTTCATATTTCTGATAAAATGTGCATTACTCTTCCATAAGATGAACAGTGGTTTAGCTATGATGGACTATGATTTTTAAAAATATATAACATAAATACACTCTTAAATTCTTATAGATATATACTCAGTGTCAGAGAATATGTCACTGTTTTATGAAGTGACAAATATGGTGTGTACTTGTGTGTCACCAGTGTAAAGAGCTTCCTGAGTTACTCATCACAACCCTTTCTAAGAGTTGTGTATCTATTTCTATCTTCATCAAAACTCATGTTATTGGTCTATCAAGTCCGTTGAAAGGAGGCTAAAGATGTGTCACAGATTTCCCCTGTAGATGAGGCCTGAATAATTGTAATTATTAGTAGTTCATATCCATATACACATATGTATATCTCAAATCATTTGCCTGTGCAATTCTGTGAGATTAGCAGTAATCGTTCTAGTGTATGTTTTAGGAATCGTATCAGTTTGTGTGAATATTAAAGGTTAATCAAATAGTAAAATGGCTATTTCAGAAAAGAATCTCATATTGAATTCTGTTTCTGAGGTAGTCAAATCAATGGGAACGACACAACTATATAGCATTCTTTCCAGTTGTTTGTATCAGAGTAAAAAAAGAAATGTGAGTTTTATGATTTAATAACTTTTCAGTGGAAGTTAATACTGGGTAGGGTAATAATTGATTTCACCTTCTTCATAACATGTTCAATGTCCATCTAATCAAAATGGTCTTCAGGATGTTCTGAGATTTTAGTGAGGCTGTAGCTATATTTCAGGATACAAGGTGGTGCTGTTTCATTTAGAATCAACACTGCTGAAAATAATAATAAGTACTGCTAGAACACGGACATCATATCTTATAAAGAAAAGAGAAATGCAGAGTCAATCCCATACCTCTACGTGCCAGTTATGATTTTGTTCAATGGAAAAGTAGCTAAGTTATAGCTGTATACACTGCACAATGTAAATGTAAAGGCAATAAAAATATTCAACGCAGGATAAAATATTCATTCTTCAGTTTGTAGGGCTCTGTGATCTACAGTGTTGGAAAGTCAGAAAAACTGTTCTTAAAGGAACAAAAATAGGTGACTTTGAGAAACGAAGAGTGAAAGCAAAGGAGTATTTCTAGTTCTTTTTTTAATTTTTAATTCATTTTGCATTGCAACCACAGTCCCCCCTCCAACCCTCCTGATCCTCCTCGCACCTTCTCCCTATGCCCCATGAACTCCCCAGAGAGTGTCAGGTCTCCCATGGGGAGTCAACAAAGCCTGGCATATCAAGTTGAGACAAGACCAAGCCCTTCCCTACTATATCAAGGTTAAGTTATGATGCTATCCCATCATAGGGAATGGGCGCCAAAAAGTCAGTTCATGTACCAAGGATAAATTTTAATTCTCCTGCCAGGGACCCCACAAAAATAGACCAAATCCATGAGCTAGCTTGTGTCAGGTGTCTCTGTGGGTTTTCTATTATGATTTTGACCCCTCTTGCTCATATAATCCCTCCTCCCTCTTTTCAAGTAAGCTCCAGGAGTTCATCCCAGTGTATGACTGTGTATTTCTGCATCTGCTTTAATCAGTCACTGAATGAAGGTTATATGATATAGGGAAAAATTGTGGCATTAGGGAGAAACCTGGGGATAGGGAAACACTTAAGAATCCACAAGGATGACCCCAGCTGGGTCTGCTGGCGATAGTGGACAGGGTGTAAACAGTTTCTGCACCCTTATAAGGCTCTTCTGATGCAATAATCCAAATCGGACCAAATCAAACTAAACTAGAACAAGCCCAGGTTTAATGCATGCAAAGCTCTGTGATGGCTTTTCAGCCCCCGAGAAAGGAGACAGGAAAAGAAGACCTGAAAACCAACAGTTTGTTTTCTGGGGCCAGTTTAAATTCTCTGTGGAAGTAGTCTTGAGCATCTCTGGGGAAGGGGCCATCATTTGGAGGGCTTTCTGAGATGCAGCAGTGTAGTCCGAGGCTACTCATTCGATTTCCAGCCACGCAGACCTAAAGTAAATAACACAGAAACTGACTATTTAAAACACTGCTTGGCCTATTAGCTCATGAATATTTTTAGTTAGCTCTTATGTCTTAAATTAACTGATTTTTATTAATCTGTATCGCCACATTGTTTTATCCTACCAGTAAGCTTCCGTTCAGCATTCAGCATCTGTCTCCTTCAGTGGCTATATTGCCACTTGAAGTTTGCCTATTCTTTCCTTTACCTTCTTGGAATTTCCACCTTGCCATATTCTGCACTGCAAAAGGTCCAAAGCAGCTTCGTTATTAACCAATGGTATCCACAGCATACAGAGGGGAATCCTTTATCACAGCTGCATTTGAAGAAAGATGAGGAGGGTACTTGAAATGGAGCATCCATCAGAATAGGGTGTCTGAACTGGCCTTCTCCTGTAATCAGACTGGTGACCACCCTAACTGTCATTACTGACAACATTTCACTGGCTTTGAAATAAAAATCTAGCTTCTCTTTCCACTATTTTTCCAATGACCCATATCGAATGTGCCACTCCCTTCCTATCTCTACAAAAAACCCATCACAATTATCATTAGAATGTCTATTTACCTGCTGTAAATCAGGAGGTTGATTCTAATCTTACCTTATTTTTATTTTGTGCTTATTGTTTTAGAGAATAGGGATAAAATTTTAGGCTCTACTTCCTAAAGCACAGTTTCTCTGTGACATTAGCCAATTTTAATCACCTTTCTGCTTCGTTTTGAGTTCAGCTTAAACAGATACTCAATGTTAATATTTTTGCAGTAGTTTGTGAAATGTGTGTGCTATCACTGTAAAAAATGACAATGTAATTTTAAAAAACAATAAATATGTTTATTGAAAATAGTTAATGTACTCCCGCCTTTAGCTCCTCATTTGGGCCTTGGGAGCTCAGTCTAGCGCTCCAGTGTGGGTCTCTGTCTCTACCTCCATCCATTGCCAGATGAAGCTTCTATGGTTATATGCAAGATATTCATCAGTATGGCTATAGGAAAGGGCCATTTCAGGCTCCCTCTCCTCAGCTGCCCAAGGAACTAGCTGGGGACATCTCCATGGATACCTGGGAACCCCTCTAGAATCAAGTCTCTTGCCAACCCTAAAATGGCTCCCTTAATTAAGATATCTTCTTCCCTGCTCCCCTATCCACCCTTCCTCCATCCCAACCATCCCATTCCTCCAGGGTCTCCCCATCCTCCCCTCCTCACTTTTCTCTCCCCATCTCCCCATCTCTTCTTACCCCCACTCCACCCCTACCCCCAAGATCCCAATTTTTGCCTGGCAATCTAGTCTACTTCCAATATCCAGGAGGATAACTATATGCTTTCCTTTGGGTTCACCTTCTTATTTAGCTTCTCCAGGATCAGGAATTATAGGCTCACTGACTTTTATTTATGTCTAGAATCCACTTATGAGTGAGTACATACCAAATTCATCTTTTTTGGGTCTGTGTTACCTCACTCAGAATAGTGTTTTCTATTTCCATCCATTTGCATGCAAAGTTTAAGATGCTTTTTTTTTTTTTACCGCTGAGTAGTACACTAATATGCATATATTCCACACTTTCTTTATTCATTCTTCCATTGAAGGGTATCTAGGTTGTTTCCAGGTTCTGGCTATTACAAATAATGCTGCTATGAACATAGTTGAACATATGCTTTTGTAATATGATAGGGCATCTCTTGGGTATATTCCCAAGAGTGGTATTGCTGGTTCCTGGGGTAGGTTGATCCCGAATTTCCTGAGAAACCGCCACACTGATTTCCAAAGTGATTGCACAAGTTGCATCCCCACCAGCAATGGATGAGTATACCCCTTACCCCACAACCTCTCCAGCAAAGGCTATCATTATTTTTTTTTTTTTGATTTTAGCCATTCTGATAGATGTAAGATGGTATCTCAAAGCAAGGAAGTCAGGACTGCGAGGGGTGTACCCACCTACTGAGACTGTGAGCCTGATCTAATGGGAGCTTACCAAGGCCAGCTCAACTGGAACTGAAAAAGCATGGGATCAAACCTAACTCTCTGAATGTGGCCGACAATGAGGGCTGACTGAGAAGCCAAGGACAATGGCACTGGGTTTTGGTCCTACTGCGTGTACTGGCTTTGAGGGAGCCTAGTCTGTTTAGATGCGCACCTTCCTGGACCTGATGGAGGGGGGAGGACCTTGGACTTCCCACAGGGCAGGGAACCCTGATTGCTCTTTGAACTGGAGAGGGATGGGGAGGAGAGTGGGGGGAGAGGGAGGAAAATTGGAGGTGGGGAGGAGGCGGAAATTTTTAATAATAAAAGATTTATTTTATTTTTTAAAAATATTATTTATTTATTTATTTATACAATATTCTGTCTATGTGTATGCCCGCAGGCCAGAAGAGGGCACCAGTCCCCATTACAGATGGTTGTGAGTCACCATGTGGCTGCTGGGAATTGAACTCAGGACCTTTGAAAGAGCAGGCAATGCTCTTAACCTCTGAGCCATCAGAGACCCACATTGGAGCACTTGACTGAGCTCCCAAGGTCCAAATGAGGAGCAGAAGGAGGGAGAACATGAGCAAGCAACTCAGGACCGTGAGGGGTGCACCCATTCACTGAGACAATGGGCCTGATCTAATGGGAGCTCACCAAGGCCAATTGGACTGGGACTAATGGAGCATGTGATCAAACCGGACTTTCTGAACGTGGCTGACAAGGAGGGCTGACTGAGAAGCCAAGGACAATGGCACTGGGTTTTGATTCTACTCTATGTACTGGCTTTGTGGAAGCCTAGTCTGTTTGGATCCTAACCCTCCTAGACCTGGGTGGATGGGGGAGGAACTTGGACTTTCCACAGGGCAGGGAACCCTGACTGCTCCTTGGTCTGGAGAGGGAGGGGGAGGGGAAGTGGGGGGAGGGGAGGGGAAATGGGAGGAGGGGAGGAGGTGAAAATTTGTAAAATTATATAATTTAATAAAAAAATGAAAAAAATAATAAAAATTCTAAAAAAAGAAAATAGTTAATGTAGAGAAGTTGAATTGTTTTATGTGATTTGATTTGGCAGATCTTTTGTAATACATTTTATTATACTTTTAGATATTATCTTAGATCTTATACAATGTTTACAAAACATATTTTGCTATATTAGATGCATTTCAAAAATGAAGATTACTGATAATCCACTTTTCTTCTTTGGGAAAGCTTCTCACATAGCTCAGATTACAGCTGAGGATGACTTGAAACTTCTGATCTTCCTCCTTCTACTTCCCCCATTCTGAGAGTACAAGTGTGAACTTAGTGCCCAGACTAACTTACAATTTTTGAGCATCTTATAATTCTCGTTTTAAAACTGTTGGACGGAAGTAATTTGATTTTTCATGAGTTAGGCATGAACAAATTTATTTTGATAATTCTTTGTTGTTAACTTTATGAACAGAATAAATACTTAGACTTGCTTATTGATGATAGCATATCATTTGACTCTGTGGAACATAGAAATATCATAAATATAACCTAGAAGTTGAGTTTGTACCTGTAATAGTTAAATTAATGTGGGATATGAATGCAAGGTAATATGTGTAGCAAAAAAGTGAAATCATAAAAACATTTAACATATTTAATGTGTATAATCCTCCTGAAAAAGATCACATGTCCTTTGATATCTCCTTTTCCCTGAGGTCTGATGTCTATACACTAAGACACATACAGTTGTTATCTCTTTGCGAAATTTACATATTTTTTTAGAAAGTCTGTTTGTTTTTATAACAAAAAGTTGCCTTTGAATTACATAAATGCCTGACTTGAAAATTAAGACAAAGAGTGTTGCTATTCTATAGTATGGAAAGAATAAACTTTCATTATATATTTATAATATAGAGACATTTCTTTTTTATGGTGAAATGCTTGGGTAGATGATATATATCTAATGTCTAATAATAGTAAATACTCAAAATTTTGGTAATTAAAGCTTCAGACAAAGACCTTTGGCAGATATCTTTGAATGCCATTGGAACACAAAGAATAAAACTAGATAAGCTCAATGAACAAACATTAAATTTTATTTTGATTGAAATGAAGAGAGGTTAAGAAAACTCAGTAGATCCCAAAAACTTTAGGTAAATGTTTCTTCATCATGTGGTGTATTATGTGATGAAGAACTGAGTTTGTGGAGCTTAACGTGAGGCTAGGTATTTCCAGTTTTGTTTTTAGATCTATCAATCTATCTATCTATCTATCTATCTATCTATCTATCTATCTATCTATCATCTATGTATCTATCTATCCATTCATTCTCCATCCATCCATCCATCCATCCATCCATCCATCCATGAGACCCAAAGCAGGTATTACATGAACAGAATTTCTAAGAGATGTCTCTGTGAAATTCCTCCCCTTGGGGCTATGAGAATTGTCCCAGGAAAGGAGACCAAAATAGGGAAATAGTCATAAGCTATGGAAAACAACAAGAGAACAAGGCCCCTGGAACCAGTTAATCAAGGGCACAGATATGCTCACAGAGACTGAAGCCATAAGCACAGGGCCTACATAGGTTTGCACTAACACCTCTGCACGCTCATTAAAACACTTAGTGTAGTGTTTTTATGGAACTCCTCAGTGTGTGAACAAATGGGTCTCTGATTATCGTGCCTATACTTAGGACTCTTTTCCTTCTGTTGGATTTCCTTGTCCAGCTTCGGTATAGTTCTTTTTGCTTCTTCTTATTTTGTTTTATTTTGTCATATTTGGTTGTTATCTCTTAGACACCTGCTCTATTCTAATGAGAGACAGAAGGAGAGCATGACTAGGAAAGGGAAGGTAAAGAGGAAGTGGGAGGGGTAAAATGAGCAGAAATGTAATTTGGATGTATTTGATGAGAAGAATTATTTTAAAGAATGAGAAAACAGATGAAAAAGAAAAAATAATGTATATTCCAGTCTTAGAAGCCTGGGGAAGCTAATAAATGGGATCTTTGTTGATGTTGGATGTATGTATGGGAACTCATTCTTATTATACTGTCTGTTGTCCAGATATGAAAGATTGATTGGGAGCCCTTGGCCAGAGGAGATGCTCTACTGCATATGTCAAATGATCAGTTGTTTAGATGTACAATTCTAGGAAAATAGCTCAGGGCTGAGAGAATGCCAGGAAGTCTAACATAAGCAATATGTGGTCAGAAATGACCACTAGTCACTTATCGTTTCAAATATGTGAGGTCTGGATTTTTATCTTTTCCTTGGCACCAGAACACATTTTCCTTTGAGTATTTTAAGTTGACATTAATCTGTATCTTTAGATAACCAGTTGTGATGGGTCAAAGTGGACTCTATGTTTAGGATTTCTGCCCGTTTTCTCTTAAATTTGACACAGGATTACAGACTACTACATTCTAATTTTGACATTTTTCAGAACTGAATAAAATAGACACCTGTATGTATTGTTTTATTCCTTTATTATTTTTATGGTTACAGGCATTCATTCTTGCTGTGTAAGCATTATTAACATATATTCAAATCTATATTAGGTAAAAAAAAATATAAGACTGACTTTATAATATTTTACTGCTAATTTAAAGACTATAGTGTAATAAATTTACATTTGTATATAGCATATTGTAATCAAATCATAGACTTTTCTATATCTAAAAATTTTAAGTTACTAATAGGTAATAACTATAAATTCTTGGGAATATTTAGACTTATATATTATATATGCATATACACATAAAATATGCACTGATAAAATCAAGGTAACTAAACTTTCCATTTCACTATTCCATTACTTTTTGAAACTTTAATTTCATTTTTTCTAGTTATATTTTAGTCACTTTTTGTTTATATTAATTCATGGCTGACTTTATATATTTTTGGTTCATTTTTTGTTTGACTTAGTTTAACACTGAAAATTTTTCCTACAAAGGTAATATACAAGGTTTATTACCTAGAAGCTTTCAAATTTAAGAACATTTTTGTTAGATATTGGGACTTCATATCTTGTCCTGTGTACATGAATTCTTTGGTTCATATAGTTCCTTTCAGAAATTTGTTCACATGGATTTATCTTCTTGTGGTATATTATTGTTATGCTTTTAAGTTAGACTTATTTTTTTCTTATAAGTGCCCTTCCAAAATAAAATAACTTAAAATTCTTTATTTTATTTTGATTTTTAGTATATTACAATATGAATCATAGTGACTCTTTTTAGCCACGCCTTTTCTAGAAAATGAGGCATCAGTCCATCCATACATACTTTCTTCCTTCACATTACTGAAGGGGAAGCTCCAGCCAATCACCTTGTCTGTGGGGTGTGTCCCCCTGGGGCCATACATAGTCTATAAAACATTTGTGTGTGTTTGTTTTTGCTGACCGACCATGCCACTTCACATTACTGATGCATCCTTTGTAATTTTGAATCATTGACAAATGTCCTGTTCTATTTACAGAGTTCTCCAACCTAATTATTGCCCTAATATGCTTTTGTTACTTTTATAAAACCGTGATAATATGAGGGGAAATTTTTTTTTTTTACATCTTGAAGATTAGAGTTTCCTGTCAATAAAAGACAAAGAAAAAACTCAAGCAGGAATCTGGGGGAAAGAATTGAAGCAAAAATCTCATGAAATGTCTGCTTACTGACATATCCTGTTTTCTTATATAACCCTTGAACAGCTGACTGTAAGGGAATAGCACCCCTCACAGTTGGCTGCGCTCTCCTTTGTCAATCATTAACCAAGAAAATGCACATCAGTCTTGACCACAGGTTAAACCTTGGAGGCAAATATTAAATTGAGGTTCTCCCTTCTAAAGTCACTCTAGTTTGTGTCAAGTTGATAAAAGTTAATCAGCACAATTGTCACCTTGTCAAAATGACACACGAAAACATTGCATTTAAACCAAACCTATCTTTTCTTGTCTGTACATAAGAGCTCAAGTTAATATACCAACATAAAGTCCAACTTTCAAACTCCTGGATTTTAAAATTGAAAAAGTGCTAATTTTTTTTAACATTTCGAAAGTCTATATTCTCTCTCCCTTTTTTTTTTTAAAAAAAAAAAGTCTCTTTAGAAGTCTAAAGCGTCAAATGGCATCTCGTATAATATACAGTATATATATACACATATATACATATATAAAAATATGTAAATATACATATATAAAAATATATATAAAATTCAGAAGAACCAAGGCAAAAAATAAATTCCAACATTGTAAATATGTGTCCAGCATCCGGAACTCCCTCATAATCTGTTTGCCAAACACTTGGGATTTGGGTAATTCCACTTCTCTGCCTCTGCCATTCACAGGACATATATTTGGTCTCATAAGCTTAGTTGGCTCCACTTTACTCCTGCTACTGTCTTTGATGGTTATCCTATGGTCCCGGGATTTCTTATATACTGAAGTCTCGGCTGCAACTAAGGCTTCAATGGAAGCAATGACATTACTTGGCCTCTCATATTGCCAAACTGCAGCTTCTCTCCAAGAACTTTTCCTGCTGTGGCTTTCATGATGCCAATACCAACAAGTAACTTTTTCCAAGGATCTTACACATTATCAAGATTTATCCTCCTCTGGAGTAGACTTTCTGTGGGCTGATGCTGAGGCAATACCTCCCAGAAGATTTACCTCAACCATGATAGCCTCTTATTAATTATAGGTGATTTCTCAGCCTCAGCTCCCAGCATTGTCCCAATAAAGCAAAGTTTCCGATCAACTGATGTTGATCTTTTGTTAGTCATAGCTGGTTCTTCAACACAGCTGACCAGAAACAACACAGATTCTTAATTAAAATCACATTGTATTTTATTTTTAATACTTCAAACTTTGGTTTCAGTTGTTTAATATTTTTATGTAGTTGGAAGAATTCTACCTGAGATAATCAGAATTTTACTCATTTCAATATAAACTATTTATATCCAAGTATTCAAATCATATATGATTTTATTTGATTTTTTTATACAGCTCAATGTCAATATCTCAATTGAGGAATGATTTTTCATATAGATATTTATTGGCTGTGCTAAGTGTAACACTTGAAACTGAAACAAGTCCTTAGTTTCATGTTACTTATTTCTTTGTACCTCCAAATACATTGGGATTGATATAAAGACGTCTATTTATGCAGGGTCAAAAATCAATTAAACTAGGCCGGGCGGTGGTGGCGCACGCCTTTAATCCCAGCACTCAGGAGGCAGAGGCAGGCGGATCTCTGAGTTCGAGGCCAGCCTGGTCTACAAGAGCTAGTTCCAGGACAGGCTCTAGAAACTACAGGGAAACCCTGTCTCGAAAAACCAAAAAAAAAAAAAAAAAAAAAAATCAATTAAACCATGAAATCCAATGTTTTTCTGGTATTTCAATTGTCAGTCTGCCTATCTGTCTATCTTCCTAAAATTATGATGTTTGATTATAAAAACAATGTAGTTCCTAGTTAGTTTTTCACTAATAGAAGGAAATGGGAACAATGATAGTGTCAATAACATATTCTCTTACTTATTTAAACTGAATTTAGTATTTAATTTTTAAGTCAGCACTACATATTCATATTTCATATGTCATTTTATTAACTTGATTAACATTTATAGAGATTTTTTCATAGACTTTCTCTTTGCAGTGGTAAAATTTATTTAGTTTTTCCTTGATTTTCTTCTCTTGTTTATTTCTTTTCTAAGTCATTTTTTGCAAACCACATATTAATACTACAATCAGAATTATAAATGTTCAGGTGTTTAGGTAAGAGAATCTCAGAGACGCTTAGAACTAGTGACAAGGATGCCAAACACTGCTCTTTATATTTTATAGCTACCTTTTGAGGTTAATGATATTGAATATTCTAATTTTCTTTCTTGCTTGTGTTTGCAACTTCAAACACATTATTTTGTTTCTTTAATTTGTGGTTTATTAATTAAGGTGAAGTGACAATACTTAAAAGAATCATTATCTAACAACCTAATGAAAATGCTTCTCTGTACCAGAATATTGGTAGAATTGATTTAAGCTCAGTTGAATTATTTTAAACTTGTTTGTTAATTGGGTAACTTGTTTGCTCTACATTACTTTGCAGCGTGTCTCCTGCTGCTGTGTTCCACTAGTGTAAGCAACATCCAGACTGGTGTCAGGTACTAAGTAGAGATAATTGTTGTGTGTCTTAGACAAGGAGTTAGAAGCAGCCATAAAGTTGAAGATGCATATATTTATTTGATGTTGAAGAGAATTTAAATTTTCTGCCTTAAGCAAAATGTATCAGAGATTCTAATGTCAAGAGGTAGTGTATCAATATTCTCCACTTAATACTTAGCCTTACAGTAAAAAAACAAAAACAAAAACAAAAAAACTAATAAACAAAAAACATCTTCTAGTTGACATCCATGTGCAGTGTTGAAAGAACAGTTTGCAATTATTTATAACTTTACCACAATTATTATTTGTATTGAAATATAAATAAGAAATAGAGAAAATTCCATGCTTTTTGTGACTTTGTTCTCTTACTTGTAAAATTATTGAAAGTCCTTGATTGTTTCATTAATGAATGAATCATTTCTTAATCAAAAATATAATGGTTCATAAAGTGGAAAAGGCTCACCTGGTTTTCTTTATAATTTTGATACCATGTGCTTTTAACTATAAAATTGTCATCGAATTTCAAATACTAGAACAGATTTTAAAATATTACTACCACAAAATCTCATAAGGTATTAAATGAAATGAGTCAACTTTTAAATATAGGTTCCTTAGGCTCATAGAAACATGAAATCTTCAGTTGATTTAGAAGCCAAGGCTCTAAAAGTACCAATAAGAATATTGCCGCCTCAGTTCTCTGTGGAGCAGCGGGTATGTGTGTCTGGAATCTGAGCTTTGAGCTTTAATTTATGATTGCCATGTGCAATGTATTCCATGTACACTTTTATTCTTTTTGCTCCAGTTTAATTTTTATAGACTGTCATGTACTATATATGAACTCAGTTTTATGCTCAACCCTTTGGCAAGCTCACTTTAGTACTTAAGGAATTGCCTGTCTATTTAAGAACTTGGCTTAAAATAACAAAAGGGCAAATGGTAGAAGATGGCAAAAATCTGCTTTTGGGTTACCAGCCAACAAGCACAAAATAGACATGCACACACACGTTAGACCGAGTAGCTAAAATAAATTATGCTTAATTATAAACTATGTGAATCATTAATTTACACTAAACATAGGTCTTGTGGAATGTTCTAATCTGTGGAGCAAAGGCATCTTGTGTCTGTTCAATGCAGGAAAAGAGTGCTGATTCAAGACAAGATTTTACTGTAGAAGCCTTCTTATGAACATTACCCAACTTATGAAAGACTTTTTTAACATTTGTATATTTTTCGAACATGAATTCCTCAAATGACACGATTTTCATAAAACATGAGCACTACAATACTACTGTATTCCTTTGAATTCCTTAGGCTATAATCATATGTATGGGTGCTCTCATGATAGCCACAGTTAAGTCACCAGAAAGGTAAGTGTTCATGGTGACATAATATAAGTGACAGAAATATAGCTTGTTTGTGAAAAATTCCACAGGTACTGCACTAGCACACTTCCTGACCCAGTATTATTCTTTATTTTAGCTGACCACAATAGTTCTTTCTTTCCAGCGCCACTTTTCAGTTTTGGAATAAACATGTTGATTACACTGTTGAAGTATGATAGGTATCTGAACACTCATCATTAGCATGGGACCAGTGCTCTGGGCCAGGTCTCCAGAGTCAGGAGTGCTGCACTGTCACATGATCTTCTGTTGGGTCTCCCAGCCTCGCTCGGGGTTTGTCAATGTTTATAGGACTTTGTGCTTTATATCCTAATCGACGTAAAATTTTCTCTCCTGAAGGTGCTGTCAACATTTATATATATATAAATGTATAATCAGACAATGTATAATCAGACAATGTTACACTGTTTTACATGACTATCATCATATAGACATATATTTTTTCAGATGTCAATTATATATATGTTTATATATATATACATATATATAAAGATTTTTTTATGAAATCTGATGGGAATTTGAAGAAACCAAAGGGAAATAATAAAGTTAGAAAGGGCCATACTAAAATCCTCCCATATATCAGTAAGAAAAAAAAGTATTTCTAAAGACGCAAGGTTTCCTTCACAGTAGAAAGACAAAGGTCCTCTCATAAGCAAGCTAGAAATACAAAGAAGTCGTAGATGAAAAGCACAATGGCGTTTCCACAACCATTGTTTTCCAAACCCACACCAGCATCTCCATTGCTCAGGGCAATCAAATCCAGCAGGCTGCACATCCTGGGAAATGGGCTTTGAAGAGCTCCTTTCCTCTCACAGTGCAGCAAGGGGAGAATGGGGAACACATTGAGAGCAACCAAGCCCAGGACTGACTCTAGCTACTATAAAAGTTCTGAAAATTAGCTGTGTAGTATAAAGGATGATCAAGCATTCTTCCAAAAAGGCAACTGTGTAATAATGAAATTTCAAAAAACATTGTTTACTATTAGTTAAATTTCCTCCTTCTTTAGAACAAGAAGAAGTCACTTGAACAACTCAAAGATATAAATTATAAACCTTAAATACTCTAAGTAAGATGCATAAATGGAATATAAAATATCTCATTAAAGACAGAATGCTAGCATACATATCATCATTTGTCATAGATAGCAGGTTGGATTTTCACAGGTTTTGGTCTGGGTCATTAGGGTACAGTGCTCAACAAAATCTTCAAAGTAAAACATAGAATTTGCAGAAATTAATAAAAAATACCTTTGAAATATAAGAGCATATCTTGGAAATAAATTCTATGTTGGAAAATTCTTGCTATGCTGAAATTTCAAGTATTGGGTTTATATGTGTGAAATTTCTAGGTGAGAAGTAAGCTTAGCTTTGTAATATTAGAAGGCATTAACTTGAAGTTAACGGCACCAGTAAACCAGGACTGATTTTCCCCTGTACTGTTTCAGGGATCAAAGCTACGATCCTGCGGCTATTAGACAAGCACTCTACCACTGAGTAACATCCTTCACTTCTTTCTTTTTATCTTTTCCTACTATGCTAATATAAAGCTAGGTTCATGTACTTATGGAAATTATGAAAAAAGCTATAATATTGAAAAGAACTTCAGAATCAGTTAAATGAAGTAAATATTTTTATTTCTCTTTAGAAATTATTTTTTGCTTTGTCCTATTTTCTACCCTATAAACAGGATCAGGTGGATCCCAACTGTGTTTTATTGATTTTTTTTATAAGTTTGTAGATGTGCCTGGCAATTATATTCAGTAGCATTTATTTCATGTTTTAGCAAAAACACATAAATCTAATGAATAACTAGATAAGAGCTGAAAATGCAATTATTTCAGGGCAACTCTCTGGTTGTATGATGAGTATCTTCCCATTTTAGTGCATCTGAAGCATATTAGAAAGAGTTAAACAAAGCCTAAAAATCCTCGACAGAGCAGTGTGGGATCTCAGGAGCATCTCTTTTGTCTGACAAGAGGTAAGGTTTCAGTTGCCGGCACGCAACATGTAGTAAATATGAGCCTTATTTTTCACTTTTCCTTGTTTCGGGGCACTCCATTTTGCTATGGGCTTGCAAGTGAACTATTTTAGTCCCCTGCGTAAGACTGAGGCAGTAAGAGAACAGCACTGATGAAATAATTTTAGGGGTGAATTCACATCCATCTCCTTCTGTACTGCAGAGAGACGCTGACTAGACTGTCACTCTCTCCTTAACAGAACCTCAAAGCCTTTCTCATTAACAACTTTAAGTTTTTCAAGTAAAAAATATATTTTAATTATAATGTAATTACATTATTCTCTCCTCCTCTCTCTCCAATCCTCACATCCACAGCCTTTCAAATTCATGTCTTTATTCTTCAAATATTTTTAAGTGTATATACCATTAGTCATATATGCATATATTATAATTATATTGTTTAATATATTTAAATTTGAGAAAATCACGTGTAATGTAACATATTATATTACATATAATATATACAAGATATGTGTGAATGATTATATCATTTTTTTTTTGGTTTATATGCCTATGCCTTTAGGACTGACCAGTTCGATTACCAAGTAGGGTAGTACTCGTCTTTGAAGAATACTAATTCTCCTTCTCATAGTGGTCAGTTGTGCTTTTGGAATAGTCTCTGTCTAATACAGTTTTTGCAAAAGAAAATCACTTATGGTGAGGAGTGAGAGCCAAATTTATCAACTCCATAGATAAAGACTCAGCCATGGCCATCACTCTTCTATTCAGAAGAGCCAGGAAATGAAAAACTAAGTGTGCTTCAATTGTTACAAGGAGCAGGGCCCCTTGTTTATCCCTGCTACCTGGCTAGGTTAGCCACTAAAATAACCACACAGAAACTGTATTCATTAAAACACTGCTTGGCCATTAGCTCTAACTTCTTATTAGCTAACTCTTACATATTAGTTTAACACATTTCCATTAATCTCTGTATCACCACGTGACTGTGGCTTACCCGGCACTTTTCTAACAAGCGTCTGTCTCAGGCAGAAGATCCATGGCGTCTCTCATTCTGCGTTTCTTCCCATCATTCAGTTCTGTCTTCTCCACCTACCTAAGTTCTGCCCTATCCGGCCCAAAGCAGTTTCTTTATAAATTAGCCAATGAAAGCAACACATGAACAGAAGAACCTCCTATACCACTTCAATTGATGAATTGGTAAGAAAAATGTGGTGCACATATGCAATGGAAATTATTTGGGTATAAAAACAAAAAAAATTATTAAATTTGCAGGTAAATGAATGAAATTGAAAAGTTCATGTTCAATGAGGTAACAAGTTCCAGGAAGAAAAACATCACATACACTTGCTCATTAGGTCTTCCTGGGTTTATGTGTGAATGTAAGACCTAGAGTAACCACAGATATCAGGGGATTCTTAAGGGATTGTTGGGGAGTGGGGCTTACAAAGGGACATACAAGAGGTGTGGGAGATTGAATGGAAAAAATGGGTAGGCTTTAATTGGTAAGGTATATTGAGGAAATAGAAAATAGCACTAGGAAATATTGAAAAATACATCAATATTTTATATTTACCTAAATATATAAAGATATACAGTTAAGTTACTTAGAGTGACATTGCTCCTACCAAGAACCATAGATATAACAGAAACCTCAGTGCAAAGCATGAGAACCACCCTTCGAAGGTTGGTCAGGAAAGTCCAAGGGACTCCCAGAACAAAAGGTTTTTGCTAATACCCTTTGGTTGTCTCCTATCAATTGAAGCTAGTCTTCCACTAAGTAAGCCAGGCACTTCAGACTTGGGGCTTGGAGGTTGGAGCTTGATCAGCTCTGAAAGCCTCCTTCTTTTTTTTATTTTTTATTTATTTTTTATTTTTTTTCATGGTTTATTTTTTATATTTAAAAATTTCCATCTCCTCCCCTCCTCTTCCCCCTTCCCTCCCCTCCTTCTCCCCCTTCCCTCCCCTCCCCTCCACCCATACCTCCCCTCCCTCCCTCTCAAGGCCAAGGAGACATCAGGGTTCCCTACTCTATGCTAAGACCAAGGTCCTCCCAACTCCCCCCAGGTCCAGGAAGGTGATCGACCAAGCTGAGAAGGCTCCCACAGAGTCCGTCCATGCAGAAGAATCAGAGCCCAGCGCCATTGTCCTTTGCTTCTCAGTCAGCCCCCACTTTTGGCTACACTCCACCTGGCGATAGATGAAGAAAATGACTGAGCCCCACATTGGAGCACTGGACTGAGCTCCCAAGGTCCTGATGAGGAGCAGAAGGAGAGAGAACATGAGAAAGAAAGTCAGGAACGTGAGGGGTGCGTTCACTCATGGAGTCGGTGGGACAGAACTAATGGGAGATCACCAACTCCAGTTGGAATGGGACCGATGGATCATGCGACCAAACCTGTCTCTTGAAAGCCTCCTTCTTGAGGACTATTTTGCATAGCTCCAGAGTTAATATTCAAGCTGCCTTGGAGAAGAGCAATCAAAAGTCTTATAGAGTTATCGAGTCTATGAAACACAGTATTTCAGACTCAACAAAGTATCCCCAAATGTACAATAGTTGCATTTATATCCGGGAGGTCAATAACAGCTTTCTAATTGGGTTTAACTCACAATGAACAGTATCCCTGCTATGCCTGATATTGTAAGCCTAACAGGTGACTAGTGAAATCATGTGTCTTAGAAAAGTGACTTCTACTGCCGTTTTCCTAAACCAGTATAATTCCTAAATACATTCTGAATACTTATCTTTGTTTTTTAATTCTTGAAAAACATAAAAGCAACATTTAAATGTCTCAGCTTCCCATATTCTCTGAACAAGAACTCATAATTCTGTAAAGTCTGAGGAAAAAAAAAACACTGAACAACTTGAAACCTTTTGGGAAGTTTTGTCATTTTTAATTTTCTTATGCTCCATTTTGAGTCTATGATATGTACTGAATCTTATTAAAATGATCAAGTGATTATCGTAAAGTTATTGTATCTTGCAGATTTAAGTGAACTTTAGTCTACTTATAGTTAATATTTGATGAAAGTTACTTAATATTTCAACAGTTTGCCTTGTATGTCCATTCCTTCTAAAAGTCTCTGTACACCCTGTTATTACCTCGGAATAAATAAAAGACAACTTTTTAATTTGGTAAGATAAAATTAGCTCATTTTAGAATTTTAGAGACTTCGTTTGAAAATGTGATTTTTTTTTGAGGAAAAAAAATGTCATATTAATTGTTTTTAAGGGTAAGGGCAGAAAACAATGATCCAGAAGATATAAGTATTTTTCATATAAAAGATGTTCACATCCTCACAAGTCACCTTGTCTAATAATATCATCATACTTTGCCTTGTTCATGTTAATGTTGGTACAAATTATGCTCCAATATCTTTAAAATAGTTGAGATTTTTTTAGAATCAAACACAAAAATTTCTTCCTTAACTAGCATAAAATCTGTAGGATATAGATGGCACATGTCTTTTAATTTTATTTTTGGAGTTATCTTCAAGTTCTAGATGGCCGCCGAAACAATGAAAATAGCTCATATTGGTTATAGCAATTTCTTGTAGTCTTCCAACCAACCAGTGAAGAAGACTGCCACACCTGGTATTGTCTGGCACACTTCTTTCTTTCTTCCTTCCTTCCTTCCTTCCTTCCTTCCTTCCTTTCTTTCTTTTTTTTTTTTTTTTTTTTTTTTTTTTAGAAATTCCATTTCTTTGTTGGGGAGCATCATCATCCTATGTGTCATATTTTCTTTAAAAGTATACAGGGATTGGAGAGATGATTCACTGGGTAAAAATGTTTGCAACTCTTCCAGATGAATCAAGTGGAAATCTCAACCTAAATGAAGGTATCCAATTAACATTAATTCCAGATCCAAAGAATCCAATATGCATTCTGGCTTTTGTGGGAGCCTGTGGACATTTGGTAGACACGTGTATGCACATCCATATAAATAAGAATACTATATTTTGAATATATGACATATATTCTTTTCTGTAAGTTTATATTGTTTTTCTATGGCTTTTGCAGTAACTTCTGTTATTTTCTCTTTTTCCCTTCCCTGCTAGTGTATCTCTCATTTTCCCATCATCTGCTTCATATCACTCATGTCCATAATTTTAAAGAACATTATCAAGCTATAGCAACAAAAATGAGCATTGTATTGGAAAAGCTTTCCTGTGTATCAACTGAACAAAATAGAAGACACACGCATGAGTTCACAAAATTTTAGCCATCTGATATTTGAAAAAGATGCCCCAAAATGTAAGTAAAACAGCATCTTCAACTGGGAAAACTAGGCATTCACTTGTAGAAGAATGAAATTAGACCCATAACTGTCACCTGGCACAAAACTTAATACCAAGTGGTTCAGAGATTCCAACATGAATATTGAACCTGTGAGAAAAAAAAAACATATACAATACCTTACACAAATGAGTGTAGCAAAGCATTTTCTAGATGCGGTTCCATTTGCTCAGGAACAGAGACCATCATTTTGCAAATGGGACCTCACAAAACAGAAACAAAAACAACAACAACAAAGAAATAAACAAAAAGAAAAAAAAAGAAACAATAAAGTGAGGAAGAATCCTACCAAGGAGGAGAAAACTTGGCAACTATACACCTAAGAGAGGGTTAATATTCAGAATATATTATAAAGATCTCAAACAACAAAGAATCAAGAAAATAAATGACGAAGTTAATCTGGATAGAGAGGTCTTATGGAACACAAATGGCTAAGAAATATCTTTACAAATGTGCCGTGTGTTTCTTACTCAACATCAGAAGAGCTTCTTCCTGCAGCAGATGAAAACCAATACAGAAAACAGTAACGGGACAATGGGCAGAGGGTGGAAAGCTTGGAACACTCAGTCCTAATGGGGATGTCTCCATCACATCCCTCTCCTCGTGACTCAGGCAACTTGTGAAAGAGAAGATGGAAAGATTGTAAGAGTCATAGGGGATGAAGGAAGCCAAAGAAATAAGACTGATGCTCATATGAACTCATAGAGACTGGCAGCATGTGCTGGGCCTGTATAGGTCCATGCTGGGTGGAGTATGAGCCCTGAGACAAAGTGAACATGATCACCCATCCCTAATCAACCAATATCTATTGCCAATTGAAAACTGCCCAGAGAGGAAAAAATGAGTTTCTCTAATAAGTCTCACTGGGTCAACAAACCACACTTTATTGGAACCTCATGCCCAGGAGTAGATGGTCAACTCAAAATAAACTCAATCCTAGTTTTGGAGATTCCTTTTTTGTCTCACGGTGCTTTGTTTGGGCATTTTTAAAATTTTATTCATATTTGCTTATTGTTATAGTTTTTGTTTTGATTTTGTTTTCCTTGTGTTTTTTTAAATGTGCACATATCTCCATATATTATACACTTCTGCACTTATGTAATTCTATTTTTTTCTTTTGGTTTTTTGAGACAGGATTTCTCTGTGTAACAGCCTTGGATGTCCTGGAGCTTGCTTTATAGAGAGCAGGTTTGCCTCAAACTCATCATGATCCTCCCTCTGCCTCCTGACGATTAATTAAAGGCGTATGTAACCACAGGCTGGCATTTTTTGCTTTGTTTTGTTTTGTAACTTCCCTGTTTGTTTTGTAAAGAGGAAAGAAATAATGTGTGAGTTGGGTAGTAATGGAGATGGGGAGAATCTGGGATTAAATGTGGCCAGGACACTGATCAGAATTCATTGTATGGAAAAATATATTTTCAATTTTTAAAAGTGTTCAACATCCTTAGTAATTAGGGTAATATAAGTTAAAACTACTTTGACATTTCTTGTTATCCAAGTTAGAATGCCCAACCTCGAACTGACAACAAATGTTGGGGAAGATGAGGGAAAGGGGGAACCCTGGGTTATTTTTTAGAGTGTTTTCAAATGAATGCAACCATCTTGGAAATCAGTATGCAGATATTAGCCAGCAATACCACTTCTTGGCATATACTCAAAAGACTAGATATACTCTTACAGAGACACTTGTTCAGCTACTAGTAGTAGCTGGGAAATGGAAACAGCATGGTGGATAATGACATTATGGGACACATACACAATAACAAACTATTTGGCTATCAAGACACTTGTCTTAGAAGTCCTTTTTTTCCCTTGGCCTCTTGTCTATCTCCCTGTTTCTTTCTTTAAACTTGGTACTTATGAACAAAATAATGGTCTAAAGGCAATACAATCAGAACTAAATGAAATTCAAGGTGAAAAATTCAGACTTTTTCCCTGAATTATCTGTCTGTTTAGAATTAGTGTGGTTTTCTTAAAATGGGTAGTTGTATGTTGATAATTAATATTTTATGCTTAATAAGCAGTGTAGTAAAAGTCTATGTTAGCATCTAGCACACCTATAAAGAGTATTACTAGAATATTTTGAATAATAATATGCAGTTTGTTTCATTAATGACTTCAACATATGTAATTTCTTTTGAATATATGCTATGTGTTACAGAGGAAAAATTGAAAACTCAGAAATAGGAAAGAATATACCTTCTTCTCAGCATTTCATGGAACCTTCTCGAAAACTGACCACATACTCGGTAACAAAGCAAACTTCCAGTGATACAAAAAAATTATTAGTAACCATCTGTGTCTTATTGGATCACCATGGAATAAAGTTAGAATATAACAATAATTCTACCACCAGAAAGCCTACAAACTCACAGAAAGTGTTTCAAAATATATTTGCTGCTGTTTGAAATCTGTGTGGCTTAGGTTTCACATTGAAGACGCTGTGCCAGCAACTGCACAGGACATGGATCCCATGTACCTAGTACCAACATTACCATCAGCTTTAGGGATTATTTTCTTACAGAATACATTTGTCACTTATGGAAATGTCACTTTTTCCATGGAGAACCATGACTGGTAAATGGGTCTGTTCTTGTTTCTCAATTCTTTCAGTATGGGAACTTTTTACTTCTTTTCCAGGACTTCATTATTTACTCTTACATTTCCCCGTGCTTCAAATTCAAAGGCAGGGATTTATTTATTACTTGATTTCTGCAGCATCTAATTCTTTCTTATTATAGAGCTTAATATTTATCATTTTAATAAAAATACCTTACTCTGATTTGCTAGTTGATAGAAGCAACTTCACGTAAAAATGTGTAAGTGCTACAAGGTCAGCGAGGCACTACAGAACTCTCAGAAGCAGCAATGGATGGATCACTAACCTCTATTCATTTCAACAACTAAGTCAAGATATGAAAATGAAGCTTTGGAAGCTTGTGAAGATGTATAGGAAACAACAAAAGAGTCCAGATTTCTAAAGACAGATGGAGCATTTACATCTAACTTCTACAGTAGGTAATATGAGGCAAGGACAGTAAGAAAGTTGGACCGCTTGGACTGAGCAAAGTTTTGAGAATAGATGCAATGCTTCAATGTGTTGCTTCTACTGAAATTTTGGCCTGACTGGAAGGTAACTCTGTTTCAATGCTGAGAGCTCTGAGGGCAAAGCCATATGCTATCACTCATACGACATCCTCCCAGATTAAGCACACTAGTGATTGAGGCTCGGAGTAAGGAAGTGTAGTGCTACACTTAGGCTTGTAAGCCATATGAAAACTGAGTCTCTGAACGGAGAAATCTTTACTTTCTTGGAAAAAAAAACAGGCAGCAGGCACTCTTCCATCCTTCGAGGCATTCCTGTCGCCAGCAAGAGGACAAAGAGGCCGAAGCTACTGCTGCCACACTCATGCATATTCCTTCGATTGCTTAATCAAAACATTATGTTTTATACAAATTACATATGTGAAAATGTTTCAGAGTGCTTTACTTCTCCCCTGGATGACTGAATGATGATTGAGTTTGAGCCTTACATAGTGATCTTGTCTCATTTAAATCACGTAAATCAGAAAAATTGCCCATGTTCTAAGCAAAGGCAAACACAATGCTATAGGTCTAAAATCATTTCCACTTTAGAATCGTGGCTAATCCAAGAGCATCAGTTCACTTCCAAATGCCAAGGCTTTCATATAGACTCCTTTGTTTCCTTTGTTCTCTGAATGGTTAGTACACTTAGTTCAGTTATTAGCATCAAAATCTTAGGATTTCAAAATATTTAGTGCAGTTAGAAAAATATATTTGATAGTTACTTTCAAATATGTTGCAGTTGTGGAAGTTAAACCCAACCATTCTTCTGATGTCATAAGCATCTATGCTTGCAGAAGCTCAGATGCTCATTGGAATCATAGGTGGTTATTATCTTCTTTTCTCATCTGTAAAAATTAGTTCTGTTCCATTTCTGCAGCATCATGGTGCCTAATTCACATTCTCATGCACTTGCTGTTGTTGCAATAGTTCTAACATATTCCAAGTATGACATCGAGAGCATTTGGCCATAAAGGGGTGTATATTGGCCACTTACTTCACATGCTGGGCGTTCTCAGAGAAAACTAATGTGTGGTTCACTTATAACAGCTTACATAAATGGATGGGCAAATTTGACATAAAGATTGCCGTCATATTAAAGATTCATTTACTATTTATAGCATTATAGTTAACAGTCTATTTAAAAAGCATGAGAGAACAAAGGAAGTTAAATTGCATTGGTTTTTCATAACTGGCAGTATCAACTGAAGATATTCTTTTTAGTCATTTGATATTCAAGCTTGTTGGTCATTTCAAAATATTTATTCTATTATTTATGCATGCATAATTTAAATTAAATGGCTTGAATCTACTGTCATTTACTACCATTGGACAAAATGTTGCATAGTATTTAAATCTATATTAGTCATATGTACATTTCCATCCATTATGTTTTAAAATACTTGAAATTTAATTATTTGAAAAGGCAAATTTGGAAGCTGAATTTATCAATTTGAAAACTAATTTTTAATATCATTTAAAATGAACACTTTGAAATTTTAGTGTTTCAGTTATTCTCCCGAAAGAATGAAGAAAACTGCCACACACACGAGGCTGCTAAACACCAAGTAGTCTTTTCTGGAAAATCATCTAATTACAGAGCCCTCATTACCTCATAGGGATTTCACCTCATCAATCGATAGTTCAAACACTGGAAATTGATATATTGTGTCCAACTTTACTTCGAAAGTATTTTGCATGCAAAGGCCACAAGGCCATAAAAATTATGGCCACATTACTTCTTCTTGGTATCATTACATTTATCGCCAGGCATGAGGTCAAACAATTACAAAACAGGGTGACGAGATGGAGCATTGAGAATTCTAAGATTTGTTGACTGTAGGACGGAATGTCTACTCAGCAAGAAGAATTTCCCTGAGAGTAAAATGATAGGCTATGTGTATTAGACTTTGGGTGACCCAAGGACACTATCCATAGATCTTCCTACACAGACCAACAGCTTGTAAACTCTCAGGTAACTGCTCAATCTTGGGATCTCTTTGTCCTTGCTTTTGTATTCTACATAGACAGAAAATAACTTGAGGGTTCCTCAGTGAAGGTGGTGGTCGATTAGTTATCAGCTAGGATCATTGTGGATTGTGGGTTGCTGATGCCCCTTCTCATTTCCCGCTTTAAGAGGGGTGTCCTGTGATTCCCTGGACCTCCACTGCACAGGCTTGTTATGATCGTCCCAGGTGTTTTGACTCTAATATGGATGACAAAGCATATGAAGCTTGCATTGGGGGAAGGAAAAAGTTTTAATGACTTTTGTCCTCTTAATCTTGCCACTGTCAGAGACAAATTAGCAGCTCTTTAGTTTAATAAAGAAGATGGAAAGATTGCCTTAGAGTCGACTTTATTAGTTGGAACAGTTGTTGAGTCAAAACAAAATGTAATTACAACTGATATGCAAATAATGCCATGAATTTTATTCTTTTCAGTGTTATATAACATTTCTAGGAAGGGAATTGGAAGTTAATAAGTTTTGCTGAATAATTTAGAAGGAGATGCACTCAATAACCACTGTGATTACTTTCAATATTAACTTGCTAAGGACAGTGTCTTAACATCTTCTACAATAAAATGTTTATTTCATTTTGCAACATATACTTCTACAAGATGATTATTCATCAAAGTTCATAAAATGAGCTGACCCCAAAAAGGCTTATTTTGGGACGGTGTGTTTGTAATTTTTTGGTCTAAAAAGTTCACTCCAGTAAGCAAAGTGGAGGAGTTAATGGCTCCCATTTGTAAATCGATGGCATTATTTATTGTAATGCTCAATTATCCCTGGTCCATGGATTGTTCAATTATGCAAGCCCTCATCTACCGAAATAAATACTCATTAAGGTGAGCATCTATGCCAAAAATATAAATTTTCTGTGATTTAGTTTTCATGTGCATAGTAAATCCTGGAGAAGTGGGTGAGCAGAATCAATAAAATCCTAGATTATGGACATAATTTGACAAATTAGATGCCCATTTAAAAGCAATGAAATGATTTGTTTAGAGAAATGTATAAAATTACTTTGTAGAGACATTCCCCAAGTTGAGCATAGTAAAAGAAATATTACTTTGGCTCCAAAAATTCTATTTTTATAGAAAGTCAGGAATGGTCAAAGGTGAAAAACTTGAGGGTCACGGCAGTCCCAAATTACAATGATAAATGGCGCACATGCCGCTCGAACTTTTTCAGGCTCATTGCAGAGAAGGGAGTTCGTGCATCTCATTCGAACTTCAAAGCTGCTTTCCCCTTTTTATGTTTAAACCAAAGCTTTCAAGAATGGAGGCCAGGCTTTCTTTGCAATTTAAAATTCAAACAGCACCACTTTGAAATTTAATAGAGCAGTGTTTGCTAAAGTAAACAATTTAGTCACAGTGAGGGCAGATGCCTCGGCATCCGCAGCCTTTCTGTAGATATTAAAGCAGAGCTTCAAAATATGGGCATGGCTTTTTCCCAACGGACGTCCGAAAAGATAACAGATTTCACGGTATGCAGGCTCTTACTTCTCCGAATGACATACACCTTTAGTGTCAAAGCAATTTCAACATTTTAAAAGTTCTCCCAACACTTTAAAGGGACGCTGAAGACTGAGAACGCATTCTGATCTCTATGAAGGGGCTACAGTTCCATGATCTGCAGACACAGGGCTAGAGAAAAGGCCAGGGCGGTAGGGAAAGAATTGGCTGGGACAAGCGTTCATGGCGTCAATTTGTGGTGTGAGAAACGTTTTGTATCATTTAAAAAATGGGCCTACAAACTTTGCTCAGTGAAAGGCCTGTTTCTTTTACAATGCATACCAAATCCAATTATGGAAGAAGAACACAGAAAATTCTTTTCTTATTGAAAGCTAAACCAGTGTACTAAACCGTGTAATTTTCTCCGTAATCCTAGGACAGAGACAAATACATGTATTAAAGGATTTTTTTTCTTTATGCAACAATGGCTATGTACTGATGAACATCTTTTTTAGCCTTGTGAAATACTACGTCTTACTTTGTTTCATTATTGCTATTATTGTCCATTCAGAATTCATTTAAAAAGATAAATTGCCAAGTGGATGATAGAAGTGAAATTTGAATCTTTTAGAAAAATAAAAATTTAAAATAAATTATTTTCTTCTGTAAGTAAATTTACAATTCTGACTATATTCATATTGTAATATGTACAACATAGTATAATATACTTATAAATGAACAAGTATTTAGAAATTACATGTATGAATTATATATATATATATAAACATGAATTGAAACCTCAAATTTTATGTTAAAGACTATATTTTCCCATAACACAATTAAAATAAATTCCTTTGTTTTAATTATACTAAAATAAATATGTTTTAATTTATGTTGTACTAGTCTTTAAAACATGATATGAGACATAATTTACTTGATGATTTTTACCTGAGTGAACACTTTGCATATTTAAATTCAGCTTCAATAAAAGAAATAAAAACAAGTTTCAGATTAACTACGTATTTCTAAGTTTTTAATTACATGTGTACATTGACCACTCATTTTATCTCCTTTCAGATGAAGGAGTGTTAAACATTCTCTACTTCCTGGATAGAAACTTCTCTTCAAATGACAAAAGAGTAAACAAAGACAAGAACTGAAACCAAGGAAGCAGTCCTTTTCATAAACTTGCAAGAGGCACACTCCATGAATTCTTCTGTTTGTTGTGCTATCCAGTTGATTATGTTTCCCCCCCGGCACAGTAATTATAGCATTGCAGTTTTCTGGCAACGAATGGCTTCTGGGGGGTCACCAAATGTCTCAGATTCACTGCAGCATTTAATCTTCCATAAAAGCTGTTGACTGCTTCATGTAAGCTGAATGCCAGGAACATTATCCTTTAAATCATGCCTAGCTGCTAATTAATGGATGTATAAATGTTGAACAGCCAAGCCTACACAGGGCCATCACAGACACTCTGCCCATAAGTAAAATAGAGTTCTGATGAGCCATAAACTATTGCAATACTGTGGACCTATCCTGATTGATGTGCACTTGAGAAATATAAAGCTATCTGAAACTTAAAATATATTATGTGCCCTAGAGCTGCTCAACAATGTCTTATTATATTTCAGGATACCTCTCCCATCCATTTTAAGAGACTCTAGCATGTCTCGATTTTGGAAACAAAACAATGGATCAAGATTTGATATTTAGTACCAAGATTTGACATGATGGAATTGTGAGACAACTGGCACCATGGTTTTTTATCTTTCTCTTATAAAGCAAGTAGAAACTGTTTTCCGTTTCTAAGTTTTTTTTTTTTCTAGCTGGTCCAATGTGATGTGATATACCATTTTAATAGAAACCTAGAGAGGATTTTCTGTCATATAGGCACCAGGTAGGGCTCTAGGTTGGCACTGTAAGAAACCTGCCACATATACCAATGCCTTCGCTACTAACGGCAGTGCTACATTCTGAACTAAAGATATTTATCCGATATCTATGGTTTCTAGAAGAGAGTGAATGCAAGAATGGGAATGTGAAAACTTGTTCAGGCGTTCATGGATGGGTAAAAGCAGAGTTCATACTGAAAATCATACTGAAAACTGGCTGACATAAAATCCCTGTGCTGTGAAGAACCACCACACATTAGTCTCGCATTAATCTTGTCTTTAATGGAAATAGAAATATTCCTTCAGGTTTTCAAGTCACAGAGGGAAAATAATTAAAATACAAAAGTGAAAAAGTCCATAATGTCAAACCAAGGGGTCACACATAAGAAAGCAAGCAATACCGAGATTCGGAGGGAACACACAAAGAAGGGAATGCTTGAAATTTACACATTGGGACAGAAATTTAGTTTTTTTTTTAAATTTTGAAAGTGATAGGAAGGTAGAATAAATCATGTGCAGAGTGTCCCTCTGCCTGCTGAATTGTGAAGAACTAATTCAGATCATTAAATGTACACTAAAACTTTACCCCCAACATTTTACTATTTTTATTTTGAGAAAGTTCGTTTATTTCACAGAACCTTAGTTTAATTCACCTTCAGACCAAACATTTTAACTATTGTAGAAATTGTATAAGTTCATGGATTCTGAATAAACAGTAATAAAAGAATAACTTGAAATTGAAAGTTGTTTTGTCAAAGTAGTTATGCGTAGAGAGATGGCTCTTCAAGTAAGTTACTTGATTGATTCTAGGGTTTTCTGATGAAAACCAAAAATTTTCCCAATACTTACTCACTAAGGCACCATTAGCATTCAATGATGAGGTATTTGGAAAATTTCATTACCATACAAATAGCATTAAGGTTGATTGTTTTCTTCTCATTCTCTGTACCCCAACATTCTGAGTATCTTTTTCTTCAGAAAAGAAAGAGACCCCCCAAAGGTGACATCCCTCAGCACTTTGTTAGGAAGTTATTTTTTCCAACCAGATGAGCAACTGTTATCAGCGCACACTAAATTGTAGCTTTGTGTTTCAAACGCTTTTGTTCTCACTTCGAAATTATTTTAATCATGGAAAGCTTCAGCCAAGGTTTCAAAATAAAATGGCAGCAAAGGAAGCAACCCAGGAAAACAGCAATAAAATTGCTACAATAAAAGAAAAAATTTTTAAAATTCAAATACTAAACTTCTTAGTGCCATCAATTCATGGGGCAGAAAAAGCTTCTGGTGGTGTAGCTACTGTCCGCATGTTGAAATGTCCTCTTGGAGGGAAGCCAAATCCTCATAAAATTCCAGAAGCTAAGGAAATGTACAAGACTCAGGAAACTCCTGAAATTACAAAGTTTACAAAGCTTAGAATGTTACAGGAAGCACAAGGTCATTGGTCAAATTGGTTTTTTTTTTTTTTTTAACATAGTCAACAATCATTGAAGAAAAAGAATACGGGAAAGGGCTGAAAGATATAGTGATACAATTTTCAAGGTTCGTTCCCACTCAGGACTGGGCTTTTCAGTTATGCGGTAGCATGTAAGTCATCCATATTCCTGGAAATCGCCCATCACTCAATCTCATGTAATTAACACCAACAAATTTATTGATTCTCCAGGCTGGATTAATGGGCTTGTTTCTTTGTTGCCAGTGCTCTAACTGGGGTGAATACACATCTCTTCGTATTTTTCAAGGGAAAACTCCACAGTTCTCCTATCTGTAGCATTTCTATGGACTATCTGTAACTCACCATGTTATAGAGGGAATCTAACAAATGATTGTGGAAAAGAATCTCACTATGTGGCAGAAAACTATGCTTGAGCGTTAACTGTGTTTGGTTAATCACATGCATATGTATAAACACACGCGCATGCGCGCACACACACACACACATACATATATATGAGTATGTAAGTGATGTAAGTGTACATCTTTTGCAATTAGGACATTGCACAAGGTTATCTTCTGTATGAGGTAGACTAGCTAGACACCATCCTATTGCATAGATATGGGCAGTTGAAACCGCATGTGGTAGTTGAAGTTAGTAACAATTCAATATGATCTTAACAGTGTTTTAAATGTATAAGTAAATAAACAAAAGAAACACAGTAAAATCAATTTATAGGAATTGTAGACTGGGATATATGTTACTGATCATCCAATAAAGGTTGATCTTCATCAAAAGTCTGCTTAAATATTTAAGGATAAGAAGTTATTACTAGTGTGGGCTTTATTCTGATGAGTAAACCAAATGCAAAATTAATTCTTCTGGAGTAATATTTTTATTTGCATAACATGATTTTGTTCCTGCTTCATTTCCATTGCAAAACCATCCACCTTTCCTCTGCTTCTTTAAGCTAGTGGCTCACAGGTGAGACAGCTGCTGCGTCATTCTCCTGCCTTCTATCTTCCAAACAGTGGCTTCAACAACAAATCAAATGATCACACCCAAGCTACTCTCAATTCTCCTGTTAACTCTATATGGCTGTCTTAGTTTGCACACTAATGTTGGCAGAGAATCAACACATTGTTTAGGACTTGGACTCATAAGTGCAGCTTATAGATAGATAACCATTCCTGTGCTAGTGACACTTAGCTTTCACGAATGCCTAATAAAAATGCTTTAGCTTTGCTTCAGGTTGAATAACACTTTGGAGTCATATTGGTTTTGTCATTAAAAATAAATCTAGCCGGGTGGTGGTGGCGCACGCCTTTAATCCCAGCACTCGGGAGGCAGAGGCAGGCGGATCTCTGTGAGTTCGAGACCAGCCTGGTCTACAAGAGCTAGCTCCAGGACAGGCTCTAAAGCTGCAGAGAAACCCTGTCTCGAAAAACCAATAAATAAATAAATAAATAAATAAATAAATAAATAAATAAATAAATCTAGTTAACTTTTCCCACAACTTGTAGTTCAATAGCTCCTTGCACAATTTTAGGTTTTATGCATCTAAATTTTTAAAACACAAATATAATTCTGAATTTTGTCACTGACACCTTATTCCAGTCCTCTAGTCCGCTGAGAGATATTGAATCGTATCTTTCCTCCTGTTCAGTGAAATATTGCCAAGGTGGGATGAAGTGTCTTCCTTGTATGTAACACAGAACAATTAATTGGTTGTTCCTGCATTTACCTTCTTTGGTAATTTCTCTTTAGAAATTATGGCCACATAGAGCTAGACTATATTCTTTTTTGAATTAAACTGTCAGTGAATACCTACTTTGTAACTAAAATCAATTTGCCATTGAAAATTGCCAATGTAGTTCAAACATCAAATATAACAGTATCTAAGACACTGTCACTTCTAAAATTTTTTTAAAAATGCAGGATAAGCAAAAAAGGAAAAGTTATGTCAACTTCCATATGTTTAGAAAATATAAGAGAAGAAGAATCAAAAAGACTGTAGAAGCCAGAGAGTGGGGAAGAACAATGAAAGTTTGTACATTCTGATTAAGAAAGGATATAACGGTCAATGACACACAGCAGATGCACCCATCTGCCCAGGACATATGCACACACCCAAAGATGATAGAGAGGGACTAATGAGATAGTAAGCAAGAGTGGAGAAGTTTGGGTGGGACCCTAGAGGGGAGTGTGATCACAGTGCTTTCTTTACACTCGTAAGACTGCCACAGAAAAGGTGTGGGTTTCATTATTCCTCACTGATACATGCTAACTTACAGACTTAAAATGGGAAGTGTGTTTTCACAGAAATGATGCTGGGGAATGAGTGGTGACTGAATGGGACCAAAAGGAGAGAAAACATTTCCATGCAAAACTAAAATATGATGAAAAGAGCTTTTGGCCGGAATATTCAAATTTCTTTTCATAGACCACCTGCAATGTGTTACCTTGTCATAACAGGAAATCTGCAGACTCCTCTGTTTATCTCCAGACATCCAAAAGAGTATTTCTAGATGAGGCTGTGCAACTGATACTTGTTTCCTTGGTGATGATCATGCATGGAAATGTTCAGAAACTAATATTTTATGTTATGTGAAGTTAGTGAATGCTATTTCCACATTGTGGCCATGCTGTTCTAATGGTGAGGCTGACTATCAAGTACAGGGCTGACAACAGAAAGTCTCATGCTCTCTTGGGTATGGGTGTTGGGAACAGAAGCTCCTAAAATTGTAAGGCATTTCAAGGAAAGATCATGATTTTATTGTGGAAAATACATATGCTGATAATATGAACAGCATAGTGGGTGCAATGGTTCACAGGGTTTTAGAGGCCTTTTGTAAGACTCTGGTAATTCAACACATCAACATCCATGATACCCATGAGGAAGATAGGTAAAGGAACTGAGGGCTTTTCAATTTCATCCCCGGAGAAACAAGCTGGCAAAGCAAAGGAGGTAGATTTGAGGGAAAACTGATGACCAATTTCACGTTATGGTGCAAAGAGGTAACACATTGTTTGAAAGAATTTGAAACATAACTGTTGACTAAGTGGAGAATATTAATGCAATGTTTGAATTGTGTAGTGTTAAATTCTTCTGACTCATTTTGAGAAAGTTATGCAACAATTACTTTAGAATGTTGATCCACAGTATAGGAGTTGTCTGAAAACTAGGAGACTGTGTTCGGAGCCTGTCAAGTGATGTTGTTTCAATCAATTAGACTACAATCTTTGAGGTTTCCAATAATTTTTAAGTTAGGTACAGAGGAAGAGAAATATGCCCCTGCATGTTTGATACAGAGGCTAGAAAATTGGCCGAGAGGTCTCCTGGAAAGACAATTGTGGAGAAACAGCATAGGACCTAAAGAGAAGCAGAAGAAATCATCACAATAAAATCCAAAATGTGGGCCAGGCGGTGGTGGCGCACGCCTTTAATCCCAGCACTCGGGAGGCAGAGGCAGGCGGATCTCTGTGAGTTCGAGGCCAGCCTGGTCTACAAGAGCTAGTTCCAGGACAGGCTCTAAAAAAAAAAAAAAAAAAAAAAAAAAAAGCTGCAGAGAAACCCTGTCTCGAAAAACCAAAAAAAAAAAAAAAAAAAAAATCCAAAATGTGGTAAAAGTAAATGAATAACCTTAAGAAAACAGGAAACTGTATAAAAACTGTAAAGACAGAATAGTATTATAAAAAGAACAGGCTATACAGTAAAAAATATAGGACTGTTTTTATTTTTTATTTTACTTGTATGACTTTTTGTTTATTTATTAAGTGGTTATATTTTTACTTTACTTTTTTACATTGGAAAAAAATGTTTTCCTACCATATATTTGGTTCACATTCTTTCCTTTTCCAACTCTTCCAATTTTCATAGACAATATTAATTTTCTATAATTAAGTCTCACTGTGTATATTAACCACAATTTAGAGTAGGCCCATGTTCAGAAGCCAATATAAAGCAAACACTATATTTTTATAGTTTTTTTTTTGTCTCATGTTGCATTGTTTGGGCATTTTACTTTTTTTGTTTTGTTTTGTTTGACTACTCTGTTGTTTGTATATCTTGGTTTTTTATTTTGTGGCTCTTGTGTGTTAGTGTCTGTTTGTTTAGATGGGGGAAGAGAGAGAGAGAGAGAGAGAGAGAGAGAGAGAGAGAGAGAGAGAGAGAGAGAGAGAGAGAGAGAGAGAGAGAGAGAGAGAGAGATTAATGGTTTTGAGTGGGTAAGGAAGTAGGGAAGATCTGGTAGGAGTTGGGAAAAGGACTTTTTTTTTAATCACAGGATTAATTCTGAATTACTTTCCCTCCAACAAGTTGTCTCAAAAAAAAGATGATATTTAAACATGAATGCAACTAATTCTTTTTTAATATCTTTCTGGTATTGACTTAATGTTTTAATGTGTTATAATAGTTTTCCAATGCTTGTCTTTAAGAAATTTAAGTTTTTCTTGCAGAAATGAATCAGTAACATCATTACTTCATGACTATGTCACCAGGCTGGTTTGCTTTGACATTCGGTGAGTTTGAGGAGTTTGCTCAAACTCATGAATATCTTGCATATCACCATAGAACCTTCACCTGGCATTGGATGGAGAAAATGACAGAGCCCCACATAGGAGCACCGGACTGAGCTCTCAAGGTCCTGATGAGGAGCAAAAGGAGGGAGATCATGAGCAAAGAAGCCAGGACCGCGAGGAGTGCTTTTATCCATTGAGACGGTGGGACAGATCTAACGGGAGACCACCAAATCCAGTAGGAATGGGACTGATGGAACAGGGGACCAAACCGGACTCTCTGAATGTGGCTGACAGTGGAGGAGGACTGAGAAACCAAGGACAATGGCAATGAACATGAACTCTACAGCATGGACGGGCTCACTGTGAGCCTTGTCAGTTTGGTTGCTCACCTTCCTGGACTTAGGGGGAGCTGGGAGGACCTTGGACTTAACATAGTGAAGGGAACCCTGATGGCTCTTTCTCTTTGGAGAGGGGTGGAGTGGGGATATGGGTGGAAGGGAGGGGAGGGAAGGGGGAGGAGGAGGGGAGGAGATGGAAATCTTTAATAAAAAAAAGAAAAAAAAGGAGGAAGAAGTGACTTTATTACAGATAGGAAAGAGAAAAGGCTGTTCTATACTACAAGGGGATCTGTTGACTAAAATGGTTTCTTGCTGCTTTCTGTGTGGGCATGTCTTTGTGCAGTTGTTCTGATTATTTTTACCCCTCTCTTCATTATCTCACAATCGGAATATGAAGGCAAACAATGTGCAAAGATACAAAATATATTAGAGGAACGCATGCATCACATAAGTGGAAATTATATTTGTAGATTGTAGAGCAGTTGTAAGATGAATTGAGTTTTCAGAGAAAGGACTTGATTCTATTTCGAAGAGATTAAGCCAAAAAGGTTGAATTCAAATAAATTTCTGACTGTTTCCAGAGTTTCTATACCATCAGAATCTGGGCCTGAAATATCTGGGCTATTATCTGGCTATTTGTCTGCCATGAAATTATTCTCATTTCCTGGCAACGCTATCAAACATCTTCCTCACGCAGGTCAGACTGTCATATCTCTGCGCTCTGGAGAGAATATTGGGGTGTTCCCCTTTACACTGTTACACTCAAATCACATGTGTATAGCGCACTTCTAGTTGATTCATTTATTACGATATTTAGTTCTATTTGTTAAGAAGGCTGAACTGCGTAGTTAGTCTTAATCGAGTATAAACTTGCTGAAACAATATTTTTTAAGTCAAGACTTATTACACAGAAGTGACCTGTGCTCTCTAGTCCCTTAATATTTGGTCTATGAACTCTCTTTTCTGCAGAAAGAATATTAAAATTCTTCATGCCCTGTTCCTGAAATCTGCTTCTGCTGTGATTTCAGAGCATGAGCATTTTGTAACTCTGTCTACACTCTGGGTGTGCATACTTCTGGGCTTTTGTAGTTTGAAAGGCATATTCCATTTAGTTTATATACATACTGTACTCCCTAGTTCAAATTATTTTCCTATATACTTTAGTTCTGATCTCAGATCTCCTCAAAGATACAGTCCATATTTGAGCTCAGTTATTCATTCAAAAACTAATAGACAGCCTGTTTTATTTCAGGCTCTGTAATCTTGAGATTGGTATCATGTATTTCCTAGTGAGGCAAAACATTATAATAATTTTTCCTTTGAAATTGTGTTACAGATGACATGTTCTGTTATAACATGAGGAAGCATGGTGCTGTCTAAGACCAATGCTGGCATCTGGCCTGTATTCTTGGCCTCTCTCATACACTACATACTTGGTTTATTTTTATAAGTATTAGCTTAAAAATTTATGCGAAAATATATACACACAGATATAGATAAGTGAATTCTTAAAATATGTTATTTGTAATACATGTAGTCAAAACCCCATTAAATATTTCCTTAATATATGTAATATAATTGCCATTACCTATCAGTAATACATAGAGGAAAATATAAAATGTGATTCTGAGTAAAATTATTTACTTTGGAGAGACAATTCAGCTATCTAAAGAATTTTTGTCTCTTCTTATCCATTCATTGCCTAGAATTATATTAGTTAGCAATCAGAAAAATAATTTTGTTTTCTTTTTCCCTTGTTTATTCTTTAAAATAACTGTTTCTTTAATTTTGAGATTATAATAATCGATCTTGTCTTTCCTCCCTTTACTCATTCCCAAACCTCTGATTGAATTTTCCTTTTCTTTGTTTCTTTCTTTCAATTTCATTGCCTCCAATTTTTATTTATTGATATTACATGCATATCTAAATGTGCAAATACACATACATTCAAAAGTATAACTTGCTCAGCCCTTAAAATATTTCGTGTATGTATATTATTTCTCTTACATCATGTTCATTTATTATATTATATTATTATATTTATAATAAATATATTATTTATTAAATAAAATTCTGAGTGAATAAACAAAGCTTTCAGTGCATCCTAACATCCTAAATTTGTAAGCGAGTACAAAACTAAGAGTAATTATGTATTCCAACAGTGTTTTCTTATGAAAATATGTGGGTCTGAAAAAGGCTCAGCAAGTGAAGCTTGAAGAACAGAGTTCTATCCGTGGAGGAGAGTGCCCATTCTTACAGTTATCCTCTGACCTCTTTTTTGTGTGCCATGGCATACATATATAAAGACATACACTCATATTCACATTCCCAATTCAAAGCAATAACATGCAGTGCATATAGACCAAAATACCATTTTAACTATAAACATAATATGATATAAAAGTCTCAAACTCTGACTTCAGTAGTCAACATATTGGATGGAGAAGAAGTCAATGACAAATTCTTTTGCATATGAATATTCAGTTTCCTTATCAGACAAATATTACATCCAAGTTTAATTTTTCAGTACACACTAAGGACAGCATGGGAATGAATTCTCTAGAGTAATAAAGCTTCAAAAATAGATGACTTTAACTTGCTGAATTTACTGATTTGATAATATTTTGCAGACTAACCCAAAGTCTTGCCATTTTTTTTCATTATTTTAAATTCTGTGTTAAAATGTTATAAACCCTCATCATCTCTACCTGCCTCCCTTCCCCAAGACATGTTTTCTCTCTTTACACTGTCCTAGAACTTTCTGAGTTCTAGGATTAAAGACATGCACCACCAAACTCATCTACATTTAATTGAGTTGTTGGTCAAAAGAGCTCCAAGGGAATTTCCAAACAACCCAAGCTTTTGCAAAAACAATAGGTTGCTGTCTACAACCTGACAGCACAGCATCCTTGCTGAAGGCAACATCTACAGAAATCACTGAACATAGACATATGGTGATGGTGCCTACATAGAGACTTTGTTCAGATATTTCTAGTCTCTTTGGTACAAGAAAGTAAGAGGAAGATACACTTCAGAGGACCAAAAGAAAATGAAAGCACCATGCAAGTCACAAACCCATGTATCTAGACTGGTGTACAGTCTCCATGATACGCTACAGCAATGATGGCACAACACTTGTAAGAGTAAGCAAGAATTATCTGATTTGACTTAAGACCCACTCTATGAGATGAAATCCATATCCAGAACTGTTAGGTGACCAAGAAACAGAGACTAGATAGTTCATAAATCTCTGGGTAAGCCAAATGATACTGTAGAGCTCATTACACGTTGATCAACTACTACTGAGCACTGGACCAAAAATGAAATGGTTGATTTAGAGGACTTTGTTTTCCCAGTGTCCTCCAACTCTCTGGCTCCTACAATCTCTATGCCTCCTCTTCTGTTGGGTTCTATGAGCTAGGAAGGGAAGGATTTAATGGAGACCTCCTTTTTAGGGACTAGTGTTCCAAGGTCTCTCATTTTCTGCATAATGTCTGGCTGTAGGTATTTGTGTCTGTTCCCACCTGCTGCAGAAGGAAGCTACTCTGATGATGTCTGAACAAGGCACTGATCTACTAGTATAGCAGAATACCATTAGGAGTCATTTTATCACTATCTTCTATTTTTCTAGTATCTGTAAAACAAAACTACCAAAAACATGTTAACCTTTAAAATCAATTTGTGTCTTTGGTCTGAGTATAGTTTATTTGATACAATTGTTATAGATAATTTATTATTGAAGAAAGGCAGTTTGTTGCTTATTTTTCGCTCTGACTTGTACCCTACTATTTCCTATGGTTTCAAATATTGATTTTTCAGATCCCTCTCTTTTTTCCTTGCTCTACCTTATTTCTAAAAATCTTACTGTGTTTACTTTTACATTAAGTTTACTTTTTGTTTTACCAATATGCTTAGGATTCTTCACAGAAATTAACATGTTTGCAAAAACATAAAGATTGCTCTTTCATAAAGATGGTCTCAGATAATGATAGAACATATCTAAATATAAGTCATTGTCTATTTTTTCTTTAAAAATCACTTTTGTATGTATATTAAATCAGATTTGCCTTTCCTAAAACACTTCCAGATTCATAGAATAGATTATACAGTGCTCCTAGATAAATAAACCGACTGTGGATTCCGTTCCTTATTATCAGGTCTCTGTACAGGTGAGCATTTATGTTCACCTGTCATCTCACATACACTCTCCCTTTTCTTTCCATTTGCTTGGAATACTTTTAAGTTAAAAACAATGTTTTTTTTTTTTTTTTTTTTTTTTTTTTTGTTTTTCGAGACAGGGTTTCTCTGTAGCTTTGGAGCCTGTACTGGAACTAGCTCTTGTAGACCAGGCTGGTCTCGAACTCACAGAGATCCGCCTGCCTCTGCCTCCTGAGTGCTGGGATTAAAGGCGTGCGCCACCACCGTCCAGCTACAAACAATGTTTTTTACATCACCTATCTCCTCACTGCTTATCTATTAACCTATATTTTAATTACACATTACATTTTTAAATGAACTGTAAAGATACAATATTTTAATCTAGATCAGAAATACATATACATATAGCAAAATGGAACTTAAATTTGTATCAATAAACCAAGATCCACACCAATGCAAATCTTTATAGCAAAATCCTCTTTAAATGTTAACAAACATTTATAAACAATCACTTGGGAATATGGGCATAATTCTTACCTAACTGCTTCCTGCTTTTTGTTGGGTGAAGTAATTTTTTAGGAGTGTTCAAGGTGACCTTTCAGGGGCTCTTGGTCCATCAAACCACATTACTCTGGAAGAATTCCACAAGTTCTCATCCTCTGTGAAAACAAAAGAAGCAAAGCAACATATCCTTAGACTCAAATTTTTAAAGACAAGTTATCTTCAAAGTATAGACATTGATTACTTAGCTCCTTCACAGAAAAACAATTCAAAAATTTTTTTCAAAGAAAACACAATAATATACAGACTCATCTACTCCTGGAAGAACCAATATGCTTCATCAAAGGATGATGGACCTCAAAGAGCTTTCTTATAGAGTTTGCTTTTATTGTGGAGAAGATAGTGATTTGAAGGAAGAAAGTCCTCTTGTTTTGAGTGCTGACAGTATACTGTAAAAACTGAACATGTAGAATAAAGGAAAAGAACTGTCAAACTTTTCCAAGACAGGGTGGGATACTCCTTCAAAATTCCTGCTTCACAGAAGTCTGTCAGATATTCTAGGCCTATAAATTGAAGGTGAATGCCCAAAATTGCAGAGTAAACTTGGGTGACTGTCCAAGAAGCCAGATATCTTTGTCCTTTCTATCATTTCGGGAATTGTTAGCTCTGCACTTCCTCTTTACTTAGGTAATATTATATCTTTTTTGGGTCTCTGATTGAATTGAAGATGAAACTGTTGTAGTTACATTTTTTTCTAGTTAGCAAATTAAGAAAAGACATTCACAAAAGAGGTTTAAGGTGTATAAAGTTAAAAGACATAAAAGCTTAAACAGTTCATCAAAGAAGTTTTTGAGGTCTAAGGATATAGTTTAGGACTAGTAATACGAGTTACGATAGAAAGCAAATTAGGAACATAACTTTGAACTCACCTATATGGGATAGATAATGGAGTATTATCTCTGACTTTGCCAAATACAAATGAACTGGGTATTATAAATGTAATTTAACTTAATAATTGTTTTTATTATATAGAGTCTTACTATGTTAAAAGTAAAACCTTTCTTTTAATTTGGACAAAAGGGAGAAATGTTGGGAAATATTTGTTTAAGTATTCAAAGATGTGTTCTATTTGTTTTTGTTGTAGAATAAGTATGTAAAGATGTGTTGCCTTTATTTAATTACATAAGGATATATTGCTGTTTTACCTTTCATGTGTGAGGTGCTTGATTAGTCAAACAAAAAAGCTGAATGGCCAATAGAGGGAGAGGAGGATTAGACAAGACTTTTGGCAGGAATAAAAAATAGGAGGAGAAATTTAGGCTGAGGGGGGAAAATAAGGAGAGACACTAGGTAGATGCCAGGGGCCAGTCAGGCAGGTATGGAGGAAGGAGAAAAGTGTCACAAACAAAATTAAAAAATAATTAAAAAGCTTTGAGCCAAACATAGATAAATAGAAACAGATGAAATTAAGTTAAATAATTAGTTGGACAAGCAAAGCTAAAGTTGAGCACTCATAATTAATAATTCTCTGTATCTTTATTTGGGAGCTGGTTGGTGGCCCCAAGAAAATTCGAACTAAAATTTCATGTGAGTTTTAACCCAAAGTTTAAACAATTGAATGCTTAATGGTTAGTTTTTAAAAATGGCATGAAAACACCAGTGTAATTTACTTGGTTCTGGTAGTTTGTGGTCAAAAAGATAGAAGGTTTATTCTGTCACATATGTGCTTTTCCTAAGGATTATCCACATCTTACAGTATCATGTTCAGTTAATACTTGTCTGTAAAAATATTAATAAACACAAAAATCTCATTACTTTACAAATCTATCAACTTTGTTTAAAATTAATGTACATAAACATATGTATATATCAGAGATATGGATATTGAGATAGAGATTTCAAAGTATCATCTTATCCCTTTTTATTTAAAATAGAGGGTATTTTTCACAAATAATATATCCTGGCAAAAGTACTCTTAGTTCCTCCTATCTCTCCTCCAATCATAATCTTCTCTCTTTCTTTTTCTATTTATATATAAATAGGCTTTGAAGGGATAATAATAAAATATAATGTAGTATAATAGAATATAACTAAGACAAAACGAAAATTAACATATCAAAATTGGACAAGCAATCAAAGAAAAGATCTCAAGAGAAGGCACAGGATCAGAGGAACATTCATTCACACATTAGAAATTATGTATCTTAATTAAGGGAGCCATTCTAGGGTTGGCAGAGACTTGACTCTAGAGGGGTTCCCAGGTGTCCAGGAAGACGCCCCCAGCTAGATCCTTGGGCAGCTGAGGAGAGGGTGCCAGAAATGTACAGATCCTATTGCCATACTCATGAATATCTTGCATATCACCATAGAACCTTCACCTGGCATTGGATGGAGAAAATGACAGAGCCCCACATAGGAGCACCGGACTGAGCTCTCAGGGTCCTGATGAGGAGCAAAAGGAGGGAGATCATGAGCAAAGAAGCCAGGACGGCGAGGAGTGCGTTTACCCATTGAGACTGTGGGAAAGATCTAACGGTAGACCACCAAGTCCAGTTGGAATGGGACTGATGGAACAGGGGACCAAACCGGACTCTCTGAATGTGGCTGAAGGTGGAGGAGGACTGAGAAACCAAGGACAACGGCAATGAACATGACCTCCACAGCATGGACGGGCTCACTGTGAGCCTTGTCAGTTTGGTTGCTCACCTTCCTGGACTTAGGGGGAGCTGGGAGGACCTTGGACTTAACATAGTGAAGGGAACCCTGATGGCTCTTTGTCTTGGAGTGGGGTGGAGTGGGGGTATGGGTGGAAGGGAGGGGAGGGAAGGGGGAGGAGATGGAAATCTTTAATAAAAAAAAAAAAGAATTGTCATTCTACTCCTAGTAAAATTTCATAAAAATATTTGTATAAAGATATAGATTAAAATAACTAAAATATGTACCAACCAAAAAAAAAAAAAGAAATCTCATCAAAACTCTAAACTTGAGGCTATAATATATATGCACAGAATCTGGTGCAAAACCATACAGGTCCTCCACATACTGTCTTAGGCTCCATGAGTTCATATGATCTTTGATCACATTGATCCAAAGAGCCTTGTTTTCCTGGTTTTTCCAATTTTCTCTGGCTCTTAGACTATTTCTGTATTCTCTTCAGCAGGATAACTTCAACACTGAGGGGAAGAATTTGGTGGAGATATCACATTTTGGGTTGAGTGTTCCAAAGTCTCTCGCTCTGCATGTATGGCTGTGTTTTTCTGTATTTTTTTTTTATCTACTGCAGGAGGAAGCTTCTATGATGATTACTGAGCAGTATATGATTATAGGAGACCTATGTGGATAGAAGCATTTCTGTATCAGTCATTTCATTCTGGTAATTCTTTAGAACAATAGTATTTGTTTTTATCCTACGTTACTGAGCTACCTCATCTCAGGTTCTTGGTCTCCCAAGCAGTGTTAGGTATGTGTCCATCTCATGGAGTAGGGCATAAGTCAAGTAGATGATTAGGAAGGCAATTTCTGATAGAAGATAAGAAGAATAAACATGGATGATTAATGAAGGCATTAATATTGGACAAAGATAAACAGCAGGGAGATAGCAGCTGTTACATGAAGGGAGATGATATACAATCGGCAACACTGATTTCATTATGTTATGAATCAAGAGAACTTAGTAAATCTACTGTAGTACACTACAGTTTATACTTCTTAAAGTAACACACACACATACACATGGTTACCCAGAACAACATATCATCTTGGAATAAATACTACAAGAACATTTTCACTAAAACCTAGTACCCTCTTTTTACTAGAGAGAAGTTCAGAGATGAATTTATGGTATCAAGGTAGTTCTTCTTATCAAATATATAAGTTGTGTTAAATATGGTTATAAGTAGGAGTTCAAATAAATACCAGTAGTATATAATTGCTATATGATATATCAAAGATTTCAATGTTTATAGAAAGGCATGGAACATATTATTTTTAAATATTTTTAATGATTGGTGGTAGATTATTTAAGACTACTTTATTCTATTCTAAGTCATTCCCACTTTTGAGTCCTCATGAATATTTGAAGCTTCATAATAGTTTAATTTGTCCATCTCTTTCTTTATCAGAATCATGGATTCAGTTGTTCTATGATGCTTTTGCATTAGCCTGGCCAAATGATGGATGTAAAATGTCTTCAGCAGAGAGTTGAGTCTCAACTTAAAGATCTGAATTTAAATATCATATTTTTTACCTCCTACAAACATTCCAAACCTGCTACAGACACATGAGCACTACTAGCAAACTTAGGAGTCAACTTTACCAAAGACCCAATGGTCTTGTAGTCAAAGGACTCTGTTTTATTACCTTTTACGTGTTCTTTTTTATTTCAAACATGATTGTAATGACTTCAGATCCTTTCTACTCATGTTCCTCTACTTCAATCTCTTCACCACCAAGTTTGATCAATATATCTTGACAAGATTTTCTCATACATCAGTGATAGATCCTTCACTTTGAAATTTTGAATGAAATGGGCAACATTCTTTCTTTCCAAGAATACCATTTCCTCATACAGTCCCTACTTATCTGTTGATTTTACTAATACTTTCAGTATGTCTATACTCTGTGTGTATTAATGGCTTATCAATATCCTTCCATATTCGTTACATGTTTTAGCCTCATTCTATTTATTTTATCCCTCTTAAAGATATGGCATTTAGTAAATTTTCAAGGATTTCTTTTTCAACTCAATTAACTTTTGTTAAACCAAACTTTGTCTTTCTTTAACTTCTAAAATTTTCACTGGTATCCATAACTTACAAAGGGTAATTTCAAGATGAAATGATCCTACAAGCATAGTTGCTGATTGAAATGGAACTCTTTTCTACCCACCTGTACCCCTGACTATTCACTTATTTACCTATTTTTTAAGTAATTAGTAGTTACTAAACAGCTGTGTTTCTCTCAATGGACATGCTTTAATAGAGAAACTGACTCACCTGAGATTCACTATATAAATCATATGGATATCATAATATAAAAGGAATAAAATACCCTGTTTTAAAGATTTAAATTTTTATTTTTCAATTTTAATTCTTATGCATGTTTGTCTCTGAGTGGGTATGTGACCATAAATAAATAGTTCACTGGAGAACTTAGGTGCTGGCTAATAGGTACAAGCTAATAACAACCACCTGATGTTGGGAGCCAAACTTGCATTCTATGAAAGAAGACTATATTCTCTTGGTTGATGAAACATATTTCCAGCATCCAAATATTCAATTTCAAGATCATACATACACTGTTCAAGCATTTGTTGAGATTGATATCAAAGCCATAACAATCCTGCTTTCCTTAGATTGGTGCTGTTCATTTCCAGGGGTGAAACAAGATACACTGACTCCATTAGTTTTAAGTGGTTATTTGCCTGAATTGATATAATCCATTGATATTTTCTGGTAATTTAGAGTAAGATAGCAATAGAGTTTACTTGGATACTAAAATTATAAAAGTGAATTCAAAAGATATAGTGAAGTTTTAATCTGTCATGCAAGCTAGAGAACAAAGAAAGCTGATATCTAGAATTGTGCAGAGAAAAAAATGAGATAAACAAGCAAACAAAGGTAAATCTGGGCTCTAAAACCTTTCAGTGTGTGTATAAACATTTAGTGAGCTTAGATTGTACCATGTCAACAGAGTGCTGGAGGCTCTGCTTACAACATTCCCCTTTCCTTCACCAAGGAGGCAAAATTTGTTTTCAACCTCTGAAAACATCTTAATTTTCTCTGTAAACCAAACATGATTTGTTACATGTGTTCATGGGGACATTGATGAGGCTCATAACAGGTATTTAGGTTATTTTTCATATTCACATGTACGAATGATGTTTTCTCAGCTCAAACTTTTGGTTGATAGTTGGATTACATTCTTTTCAATATTTCATTTTAATCAATGCTCTCAAAGTAATTCTCTAAATGGCATTCCATTGTGCCCACATTCTGATCTTAAGTATAATGAGTAAGGCAACGAGAAAGTTGTTTGCAAAAATTGGGGTAAAGATATATCCTTTTCATTATATTCTCTTACATATATTATTTCCAAACTTATATGCATTAAGAAGCGTCAATAATGGGAAGTGTTTCCCTTTATCTGGTTTCTAAGAATTAATCATAATTTTAAATAAATGAATGTGTTTATTATACATTTTAATAAAGGTATTGATTAGGTCATTAGGTTTTTTTAAGAGCTCATGCAACTTTATAGCAATTTATGGTATAATAAATAATTTCAAAATTTTACTTTCTATAAAAGGTTTTATAGATTTGTAACTTTTGTAGTTTGGAAATACTCCTCCATTTAAAGCGATTGCAAAATTGTTATTCATTAGTTATTTTAGACATATACACCTATCATTTTTATATCTTACATACAGTTTAAAAACATGTACATGATTTATAACTACATATATGCATATATATACATATACATAACCATATATATTTATCTAGATGTAGTAGTTGATAATAAATTTTAATAAAAATTTCAAATTTTTATATTTAATTTTTATATTCTCACAGACCTGATGTAATGTTGCTACCATGAGTTAAAAACAAGACTTTTGTTATTATTTTTCCCTTCTCATCTTGAGTTAGTAAAGAAATATCTTCATTATTAGAAAATCTTGTATACTTTCTGTTAGTATCAACTACATAATTGGCAACTGTCTTAATCTTTAATGAATGTTTTTAAGAAATAGTATAAATGTAAATTAGCACTGTCCTAACTAATAGTCCATTCTTTGTGTATATTTTGGGATTACGCTATGATATTTTGTGAATATTTTTATAAATTGATTTTTTTACTTTACCTCTAGCTAAGTACCATTTTATTGTTATCATCAAAATCTCACATAAGTTTGTTTTGCATAGGTAAAAGTGATCTTATAATTGCTTTTCTGTCTTCTTTCAACAGATTTATCTTAGTATTGCCTAAACTTTCTCCCCCTTTATTATGTGGGATGCCTACAGATGTTGCTTCACTAACTGAAAATATTTTTTTCATTCTTCTAGTCTGCTTTTTCTATTATCACTCCTATTATATCAGTTTCAACCACAACATTGCAAGTAAATTTGTTTCCAAATTTGATTTTGACAAATAGTCTATTAATTTTCTGGCCTTAAGAATTTTTTGGTATTTTAAAAAAATATTTGAACTAAACATTTTATATTCAAAAGTTTAAAAGGTAAAATCAATCCTCAAAGATTCATCTTCTGCTCTGTCACAATCCTCATTGTCATCACATATGACATCTTTCATTTTTATTATTGATACTTACAAGAAAGCTATGCCGTATTTACCTCTACTGCAATATTAAAGTCCTGTTACGGTACAGTAATATGTATGAATTTACAGTTTCAACTCCAGCACCCATTTAAAAAGGATTGGCTCATTTATCTCTATAAGAAATGCATCTATTTTACCTCAGATCAGAAAAGTACATTGTTACATCCAAGCAGGTATGAACTGTCAATGTTTTTACTGTGACATTATGCTTTTCTCTTCTGTGAGTTTAGCTATGCTTATTAGTGCTAAAGGAAAGGGGATTTAAATCATCATGGTTTACCATTCCTGCAATCATAGGACTTTATTTTTGTTTTTGAAGCATTTAAAGATAAAAAGTAATAACTAAATTGTCTTTTGAATGAAAGAAGCTACACATACCTAGTTTTACATCTGACATAAATATGTGGGTTTTATTCAATAATGAACTATAGTTCTCTAGCACAATGTTATATGAAATTGCACAAAATTTGTTTGCATGGGAGTACACTATTTAAAGTGCTACATAACTTCAAACTAGAGAGCTATGATATTAACAACAGACATTTAATAAATGATAGAAAAAGGTCACCTTTGCTCTCCCATTAGAGTTACAGCATTCTGCACCACAGAAACTTCAATTTTGCTGCGAGACATAGAATATTCATAAAAACAGAAATGTTCTGATTCCACTAGAGATCCAATGGCATCCTCAATAAAACAATGTGTAGTCTTCTCGTTTTCTCAGTAATGTTGAGACAGGATTTATCACTATTTACATTGTCAAATTGAGATGCAAAGAATAGAAACTTTAATTCTCTTTTAATCTTTTAAAACTTCTCCCTAGCAAAGGAAAAATCCTATAACTAGGTTGTGATGATTTTCACTCACAGCCCAACAGTAGGAACAGAAATTAGACATTAAAAAAATTCCTTTCAACTTCGAGCACTATTTTGAAGTGGAAGTTTTATTCTGAATTTGAAATTTGCCAAGGTCTGTGGCAGAGTTTCAGACACCACTTCCCTTGTTGGCAGGAGATGGTTTGGAAATCAGAAGTCTGCACACTTGTGATATTTCCAGGCTTAGAGTGTCAAAAAGACAAGATGGCATATGGTGAAGAAAAAGGGATTTCTCACATTCGGGAACACATTTCAACTCCCAAAACATAAAAATAAATAAGTGCTTTTTCAAATTCATAAGAGAAATAATGAGAATTTCTCCAAAATATTATAGACATACCAAAGTTAAGCAGCAAGATGCCTGAGTCTGTCACTTCCTGAAGCTTTTTGCTAAGTGGATAAGTTCAGATTTCAGGATTGTCATGTTAACTTTGGCATAAAAATGACTTATTCTTTGGCACGGATGACAGTAATCCCCCTCAAGGAAAAAATAAAGTCTAATTAAAATATACAATTTGATGTTTTCATGTGAGCATTTTTGTGGGAAGTTTCTTCAATATTCACTAGCTAACTTGTTCAAGTGTATAGTTGTATTGAAGGAATTGGCCCATTTGAGTTAAGATCTGGCACCAGGGTCAGTCTATAGTCCATTTACTAAAGTTCTTTATTGAGACTGTGTGTTAATAAAAAGAAAGAAGCTGGAGCATTCTGGAGTCAAGTATGTTAGTTAGTTCATGTGTTGGTCTTTGAGCATATCAATACTGCACAAGTCAGAGAAGCAGTAAGTCATTACAAATAATATTAATAAATTTTCTAATTCTTCCTCATAAAATGTAGCAAAAGAAAAATTTAAAGGACTATCTCTAAAAGCTGAAGAAATCTCAGTCAATAAAGGGTTTGCTGTGCAGGCAGGAGAAACTGAGGTATGACATCAGCACACTCACACACACACACACACACAGAGAGAAACACACACACTCTTGTGTGGTAACATATGTTGGATTGTAATAAAGTACCAGTTCCAGGGTAGCAGAAGAAAAGAATGCCTGGAGCATGCTAGCCAGGCTTCTTGTTCAGCTGGTGAACTCCATGCTCATGTTCAGTGTTTCAAAAACTCTGTTTCAAAAACTAAGGAGGAGCATTAAAAGAAAGAAATCTTGATCATTGATCTATAGCCTTCACAAACATGAATACAGAGAGAGAGAACGAAAGAGAGAGATACACATATGTACATATGCACATGCTTATGTGTATGGATATATATGTAAATATACGTATGTGTATATTATATAGAGGCAAATTAACAAAAACTCAATCAAACAAAGAAATTGAGCATGCTAGCATATTCCCATTTTTGAAGCAAATACTAATTATTGCTTCAATTATGAAAAGTTGATATTTTCATCTTAAGTCTAAATTAAAATAACTAACAGAAAACTGTGTTAATTCTAAGATATCAAAGAGTGTAAGTTAAGAAGAAGTTTTGAAGATGCCCATATATATGTTTTTCATCATTTAGGCTTAGACATGGAAATCTTTCTGTAATAGTTTATTTACAATATAAGTGCAAGTCCAAACATGTTTGAAAATGACAAAGAGTTAACCAAGAAAGCAAAATATCACAAACTTCAACTTATAAAGGCGAGACAAACTGTCAGACAATCAGCAACATTTGTATGTGACTGCACTAGGATGCTTTTCTGTGACATTTATTTTTATGTAATGAGAAAGAAACACTAAAATACACTAAACTTAAAAGTCTCACTTTTCTATGTCATAAATTATCAGATTCCAGTCCGCAAATGGTGGTTACATTTTAGTCAACAACATTCTAGAAGTTGTGGGATTTTTTTGTAGATTTTATTAAAAATGAAGTCTATCTTTACCACCAGCAGCATTGTATTTCCAGAAAAACATTAGAATGAAATGTTGGCTTGAACAATAATCCTATAATTTGTACTGTGTGAATTTCAGCATTTTTTCCTTTTTTTTTTTTTTTTTTTTTTTTTTGCTGGGATGGTTGTGAAGCAGCTAAGACTCATAGTTGACAGTGAAGCTTCAAATCTGATCATTCTCCTAAACTCTGAAGTTACAAGTCTATCTACATGGCAATTCCACTACCAAAACAGTAAGCACAAAACCCACAAAAATATACAAACGAGAACACCAAAAAACATTCAAACAATTCTCTCATATACGTTTACATTATTAATGAAAATTTACATAAACATTTTGATAGTAGAAGATGTTTGTGGAAGTTGCCTGAGTTCTTGACATGATTCTCAGACTCTATGCCCTGATTTTATAAGCAGAAGGATAGTATTAGAGTAAAATCATATTTTTTTTATTCAAAATACATGGATCCCTGTAAATCTCACAATAGAAGACATTGTCCACTTGCTGAGTTATATGAATCTTTAGATAAGCTGACTTCTCTCTTTTTAACCTGTTTTTCTGTCAACCCAATCAGTGTATTCTAATTGTGGGTCAGCTAACATTAATAGAGCCATTGAAGGATGCGAAAGGAAAAAACCGTGAAGGATATGCAGACATATGCAAGAATAAGTGTTGATGATACAGAACAACTCCAAACTGATTTGAGAGAACAGAAATTAGTTTATTAGACATATTGACCAACAGCATTATTTTCTGACAGTTTCTCTGAGTACTGGCCTTTGAAAGGGAAACTAAGCTTTCATTACATGTGATGGTGATAAAGAAACTAGACAGTCACGAATAATTCCACATAGTTTCAGTGGTGAGATCATAGGATATGCCTTTAAGTGAATGTCCTCATTCGGTTCTCAAAATAACTCTGTGAACGCACATCTAACATTAGTATATAAGTATCTTTTCATGATGCTCAAAGTCACAATTTTTCTAAAATATTTTTCTAAGTTGACGAAACATTTATTTTTGAAAAAAGTATTTCTTCCTCCTAACATTTCCATGTTACTACATGTATGTCATAACTAGGTATCTACTGGATCACCGATGAGAATGTTTAATAACAAGGATTTATGATGATTCCAAAGCAGATTGCATGTGATTCATTCAAATAAAACATTTCTACTAGTCAATACTATGGTTGACAGCTGCTATTCATTCTTCATTTGATGATTAGAATAAAGTCATTATAGAATTAGTTTTTTCATCTTCATCAGTGATGCTCCAAAGATTATTAGGCTTTATAACATTTGTGACAATAGACAGGGGAAAATCCTTTGAAAAGAGACTTAGTTCTCAATTCTGTTGCAAAAAAAAAAAACAATAAAAATGAGATCAAACTAGCAAAAAAGAAGTAAATGGAGAAAAGGGACAAGGAAGGGAGGAAGAGAAAAATACAGAAACACTTAGGAATTATATAGATGCTAGTCTCTCCACTTATATCATTAGGGAGCTAGTGAAAGGAATTTATTTAAAAACCAGTAAAGACATCATTCAGAGTTTCTAAATGATGGTCAAGCTAAATTGTAAAGTAACTTTTGCTATGAACAATGTTGATAACATACAAAAAGATGACTATGTTCAACCTGAAACAGGGCATTTACAACATAAGTTTAGGAGCCATTCCAGAAGATGGGTAGGAAATATTGCAATAGCCAGAGGCGCTGAGTTCTGCTGGGAAAAAGTATATTCTGGACCATACAGGGCTATTGTCCTTATGAACCTCAACCCCCATAGTTGACCAGTACATGGTTAATCAATAACATCCCAGAATAAATGGAGAAGAGCTCACGGGGGCCAAGCTCAAGCTGAAGAGGTCTGGGTAGTTCATGCCTACTAAGGAAGAGAATCAAATTTTTTCAGGTGTATGGACCATGTTTCTGTAACACATGATTCTGTGTTACCCCCTCGGTACAGTTCGCGCGCCACTGTACCTTTCTCGAGTCGGACAAGGGTCTGGAGATTGAAAGAACACACAAAGAGACCTGGGTCATTCAAAAGGAGATCAGCCGAATGCCGTTTATTTAACCTTGGGGAAAATCTTATATATCCCACTGCTGCCCAAGGAATCCACACAGGCAGGTGGGAAATTACTATATCTAACTGCAGCACAAGGACTTCTGCCCAGGCAGGTGGGAAATTACCATACCAACAATAGAGTCAACAATGCCCTACAGCTAATCACCAGGAGGGGCAGAGGGAGCACAGGAACAAACAGGATGCTTAGTCATCTGACCAGAAACTGTCCTCAAGATGAGCCCCAGGAACAAGGGCAGACCCGGGCCCTACATGTTTCTAAGGATGACTGTACAGCATTCACATATGGGAAACACAAATAGGACTAACTAGAATGTAAACAAAAAATGAAGAGGCTTTGAAACTGGGATATAATGTGGTAGAATGAATGCACAGAAAAGGTTATAGTAAAAGTAGTATTGATTCTTCGGTTAATATTTCCAAGGAATTTCTGCAAGTCATCAATGTTTGAATGCTTTTTAAATCAAAGAAGAACATCACTTATTGAAGAATATAACAGGAAAACAGCTTTAGGTTGTTTTTAAATAATTTAGTTCAGTGTAAGAATTCTTTCATTATTCATCACAATGTGAAGCATAAAGTGAAGTTTGGCTTTTCATACAAGCAGATTTAGTAAATGGCAATGGGAGTCTGCCTACCATATGATCTACCATATATGTCTTGTAAATCATTGTTACAGAGAAACTAAAATTTCCCATATTTTGTCCTTATATTATTTATCCTTTTAAATCATTTTTATTTTTATTTCTCATTATTCCTTCTTATGACTTCTCCATTTCTTTTTATGAAGACATTTATATGTCAATATGTTCTTTCATTAGCAAAGGTTGTATCATACTTTAAAATATACTATCGTTTTGACTAAAGGTTCTACAATAAAATCATTATATAATTAATTTAATTCTCAAGTGAATTCTTAACTGCTTGTATCTAACATATTGCACACTAATACATAGAAGAAATGTGCAAATATTGCTAAAGCAATATGTAAATAAATCTGTAAAATTACTGGATCATAAACTAATTCTCCATGACTTAATGAAAAGAAATTAAAACACATTTTTAAATTATTTCCATATGATGGCTTTATAATAATCGACGTTCGAAAATTTATCCTCCTCAGAAGCTTGAAGAAAGGAACTGTAGATATTAAAAATTGAAATTGTTGGCTGGGTGGTAGCAGCACATGCCTTTAATCCCAGCCCTCCAGAGTCAGAAGCAGGTTAATCTCTGTGAGTTCAATGTCAGCCTGGTTTACAAAGCAAGCTCCAGGATAGCCAAGGCTGTTCCAAGGAGAAACCTTATCTCTAAATTCAGAAAAAAAAGAATTAAAATTATGTACGCAATCTTTCTGAGACAATCAAGAAGACGTTGAATGATTGAGCCCAACTTAAAAAAAAAGATAAGAAAGTGTACACATTAGAGTACACATTAGAGTACTATTCAGTGGTAAAAAAATGACATCTTGAATTTTGCATGCAAATGCATGGAAATATAAAACACTATCCTGAGTGAGATAACCCAGACCCCAAAATATGAATATGGTATATACTCACTCATTATTGGATTCCATCAATAAACAAAGGATATTGAGCATATAGTTTGCAATCCTAGAGAAGCTAAGTTAAGGTGAACCCAAAGAAAAATATATATAGATCCTCCTGGAAATTGGAATCAGAAAAAAAATTGCCAGGCAAAAGTTGGGAGAATGGGAGTTGGGGGAAGGGGAGAGGGGGAGAGAGAAAGGAGAAGGGGAGGGTTGGGGAGCACTTGGGGAAGTGGGATGTTTGAGATGGAGGAAGGAAGGATATGAGAGCAGGGAGGAAGATATCTTAATCAAGGGAGACATTTTGGGGTTGGCAAGAGGCTTGGCTCTAGAGGGGTTTCCAGGAGTTCATGGGAATGTCCCCAGCTAGGACACCGTGCAGTGGAGGAGAGGGTGCCTGCACTGGCCTTGTCCTGTAGTCAGACTGATGACTATCTTGAATATCACCATAGAACCTTCGTCCAGCGACAGATGGAGATAGAGACAAAGACCCACATGGGAGGACTGGACTGAGCTCCCAAGGTCCAGTTGAAGAACAGAAGGAGGGAGAATATAAGCAGAAAAAGTCAGGACCATGAGGAGTTGGTCCATCCACTGAGACAGTGTGCCTGAGCTAATGGGAGCTCACCAAATCCAGCTGGACTGGGACTGAATGAGATCAAACTGGACCCTCTGAATGTGGCTGACAATTGAGGCAGACTGAGAAGTCAATGATAATGGCACTGGGTTTGTCTTTACTGCATGTACTGGCTTTTTGGATGAATGCTTTCCTAAGCCTGGATGGAGGGGGGGGGGGGTCTTGGACTTCCCGCAGGCTCTGGGACTAGAGGTGAGGGTGAGTGGGGGAGCAGGAGGGAAGTGGGATGAGGCGAGGAAGTGGAAATTTTTAATGATATTATTTATAAAGTAATAAAAAAATAATCTGCTGAAAAAATGCTTTAACTTCTGGAAACTTTATTCTTTAACTTAGGGAAAATTTATTCTATCATTGGCAAGCCAAAATCACATGCTGTGTGAGTGTATGCATGTGTATATGTGCATGCATACTTACGTATGTACATTCATGTGTGTGTTTGTTTTAGGGAAAGAAAAGAAATACAGAGACAGGGAGACAGATAAGTAGGAGAGAAAGAGGGAGAGGAGAGAGAAAGACAGTGATGAGTGATTAGGACTAAGAGGACTAAGAAGGGCAGATACATTCGGGTTAAGTATATCACAGTCAGTGCTTTTTATATTTTTATTTTATTTTATATCATTTTTTTAAAAAGTAAGCAAACTACCTGTTTTCATTATGCATACCAATCCAAGATCCTACGCCCTCCCCTCCTCCCATTCCCTCGACTTAAGTCCCCACCCCAACCCCCACCCATTCCTGAGAGAGGGTAACGTGCATTGCTTTGGGGAAGGTCCAAGCCCTCCCTGTTGTATCCAGCTGAGCAAGGTATCCATCCGTAGAGAATAGGTTTCCAAAAAGCTAGTACCAAGGTTTCCAAAAAGCTAATACAAACAGTAGGGATAAATCCGGGTACACTGCCAGTGGCCTCTAAGTCTGCCCCAGCCATGCAACTGTCAGTCACATTCAGAGGAACTAGTTTGGTCCTATGCTTGTTCCTTCCCAGTCCGGTTGGAGTTGGTGAGCTCCCATTAGCTTAGGTAGACTATTTCAGTATGTGTTCCCATCATGGTCTAGAGCTATTTGCTCATATTCTCATTCTTCCCTTCTTCAACTGGATTTTGGGAGTTCAGTCCAGTGCTCCACTGCGGTCTCTGCCTCTGTTTCCATCAGTTGCTGAATGTGGTTCTATGGTGATATTTAAGATATTCATCAGTCTGACTACCGGGCAATGTCAGTTCAGGCACCCTCTCTATTGCTTATGGTCTTAGCTGGGTTCATCCTTGTGGATTTCTGGAAATTTCTCTAGAGCAAGGCTTCTTGCTAACCCCATACATAATGGGCGAGGAGAACTTGAGAGAAAGTGATAGTCGAGATGGAGGAAGGACAGAGATGAAAGCAAGGAAAGAGATATCTTGTTAGAGGGAACCATTATGGGGATAGCAGTTAGTGCCTTTTAATTTTTATGAAAACCTAGACATATGTGGGAAGAAACTGAAAAAACAATTATTTTCATCATATTGGCCTGTGGATATCACTGTCATTTAGTTTCATGATTGCTGATTGACGTTGAAGAGCACAGCCCACAAATAATGGTGCCTTTTTGGGCAGGTGGGCCTGATTTGTATAAGAAAGGTAGCTTGGCAAGCCTTTGGAAGGAAACCAATAAGAATAATTTCTGCAGGTTGGTCTCTGCCTCAAATCTTGTCTCAAGGATTCTTCCCCCTAACTTTCCTCAATGGTGGGTTATGGCTTGGGAGTATAAGCCTGAAACCGCTTTTTCTACCAGCAATGATACCCAAGCTAAGACAAAGTTACAGGATGCCAGAAAGAAAATCAGAGTCCATTAAAAAAATGCTAAACATTTTTATTGAAATTCTCCCAAAAATATGTGAATGAAGGATTTATTCTTTTCAGTAACAAAAGAATTAATGAGTTTAGACTAATAATAAAATTAACTTAATTGTGAAATTTCAAGATTGAAAAAGATTCTTAACAAATATTTGAATATTAGAAAATAAGTATTATGTAACATCTATTGTAGAAGCCTACCAGAATAATTATCAAAATAAGAATTGAATTAGAGGGGTTCCCAGGTATCCAGGGAGATGCCCCCAGCTAGTTCCTTGGGCAGCTGAGGAGAGGGAGCCGGAAAAGGCCAGATCCTATAGTCATACTGATGAATATCTTGCATATCACCATAGAACCTTCATCTGGCGATGGATGGAAATAGAGACAGAGCCACACATTGGTACACCGGACTGAGCACCCAAGGTCCAAATGAGGAGCAGAAGGAGGGAGAACATGAGCAAGGAAGTCAGGACTGCGAGGGGTGCTCCCACCCACTGAGATGGGGGGGGGGACTGATCTAATGGGAGCTCACCAAGGCCAGCTGGACTGGACTGAAAAAGCACGGGATAAAACCAGACTCCCTGAACATGGCGGACAATGAGGGCTGCTGAGAAGCCAAGGACAGTGACACTGGATTTGGCTCCAACTACACATTCTGGCTTTGCGGGGGTGGGGGGGAGTGGGGGGGCTAGCCTGATTGGATGCTCACCTTCCTAGACCTGGATGGAAGTGGGGGGGAGGAACTTGAACTTCCCTCAGGGCAGGGAACCCTTATTGCTCTTCGGACAGGAGAGGGAGGGGGAGTGGAGGGGGGAGGGGGAGGTAAATGGGAGGCGGGGAGGAGGCGGAAATTTTTAATAAAATAAATAAAAAAAGAATTCTATAAAGATGAATTTAATATTTACATATATTTGTTAAAAGATTGCAAGGTTTAGAAATGTAAAGGAAGAACTACTGAGATAGATAATGATCAACTTCTGGATTGGCTGCTGGAGGAAAAGAAATTATGTGAGGACTCAGGACGTAGAGATTGCAACAAGTTACTGTACTACACACTCGTATGAAGGTCAAGTAACACCGTGTGAGGAACATCAGCTGTCCAAAAAGCTGAAGCAGATGTGGGGCTGAGGAGATGTCTGAGTTAGAGTTCATTGCTTAATGAACAAGGGAAATCTTTTCGTATCATGTATCCTTCCTCAGGCGCCTCTAAGAGAAAGATTTGTAAACTTCAGTTTACTAGGAAGCACAGAGATGAATGAGAGCTGAAGCTTAAATTGATGTTCAAGAACATCTGAACTAGCAAAAAATATCACATATTGTCATGTTAATTTATCATACACTAAGTCATCTCTCATTTTATTGGAATTTCTATAAGACACCATTAGTTATATGCTACTTGGTACAATGCCAATAGTATACATACAAGTCCATTGAAGTTTATATAAATTCAGTTTTTGTTTGAGTGGGAAAGTTATTCAGACAACTTGAAACATTTTTTAACTATATAGTAGTTTCATAATAAATCTATGCTTCTTTGCTGCAGTTAGATGAAGCTAACACTATATATTTTGTTCCAATTTTTAATCTTCCATTAAAGATGAGAATAATATCTATAATCCTGCTATGCCAGTTATGGCTCATTAGTCACAGGAAAAAAGCAGACAGCCGTATGGGGAACGGTTCTAACAAAATTCATCATGGTCTCTGAAAAAAACAACACAGACCTATATCCTATTAGCGTTGTGCCAGGAGCTTGATCATTAAAAGTGAAGGATGGTGTGTTAATGAATTTATATAAAGACAGTTCTCAGATTCACATATTTCAAATTAACATCAATCAGTCAATTATACACATGATATTGACTTACTTCACACACTGCCCTTGAGCAGGCTGGAAACATACAAATGAAGAAGAGTCAGAGTTATGATGGATCTGCAGATTCCTAATTTACATCCTAGTGAATGCTTTGTCTTCAAGGCAGAAAAATACAATTTTAATTAAAATAACGAACTCTAAAGGAGTATGATTGATATCTAAGCAGTTATAGAGAAAAGAAAAACCAACAAAAATAATCCTAAAGGTAGCAGAATGTGAAGTCACTGGCAAAAGCCCTATGACACATCGTTAAACACTGATTTCCCTAAAGTAAATGGACAGATTTTCAGAAATTATGGATACAAAGTGATTCCAAAAATGCATGAGACAATAGTATCTTGTTTTAAGTAAATCATTAATACTATGGTTTTTATATAGATGGCTGATTTCTATGTATTTTATATTATTTATCTGTATGTTTCATTACAACGTAAAGTATTTGAAAGAACTGTATTTTAGAATTTCTTAAACTTAAGTGTTTAAAAGCTAAGAGTAGTAGTTGGGTATTGTTGTGTTTATCTCATGTCTGTTTTGATAATAAGATAATTAACTGATGCCACTTTTTGCAGTTTTTGTTAAGGAACAACCTCAGTTAAAAATAAGAAGGGATACATTTTAACATTTTACTTTAACCAAGTGAAGTGTGTATCAAAGTGGTACAATCACTAAATTTGATGTGATTTAAATATGAAATTTAAAAAGTGGCAAACACTCTAATAGCACATCTATTTGAATATTTGTTAATTTTATTAAGGGGTAGATAATATGTCATCTTGAGTTTTTTTTTTCCATTCAGATATTATGAGCACCTGCAAATGAAAAGAAAGAGATTCCATGAGTCATGAGAACTGGTCAGAAAATTTCTAATTGTAAATGCTATAGACTGTGAATTTTATCACTAACTCTGGCTGTGCAGAGCCGAGATTGACCCTGAATTGACAGAAACCTTCCCAGTAGATTGGGGGATGGAAGAAGGAGATTTTCTGAAAACTTTTCAGTTTACTGAGCCGCTAATTAATTGCCTGCTTTTACATTGCTTCATTGTCTGTTTATGACAATTAAAACAGCTGATCTAATGTGAATCATAAGATGATGGCACTGATTTCATTGGGAGTTAGCTTTATAGTGTGTCTGTATATGTTAAGAGCATGGACCAACTCAACATCATGATTTGACAACTTTCCCACCACCCAGTAGCTTCTCAAGTTGCATTCTGCCCTATTTTACTTACTTCTCATGCTTTTTATTTATTTATTTTCAACATTGGCCTTAAAAATTATTTTTAAAAACTGCTGTTTGTTTGGTAACGCAAGTGGCAAGTGTTGAATTTACCAAACTGTTGCAAGCTTGCTTTACTATTCTAATTAAGATGGTTGATGTTTTAGGCACCTATAAAGTTATAGTTACCATTCCTAATTAAATAGAAGCTCACAAGGATAAGATAAATCCCTATTTGCTCTAAAATTTCAGAACTACAACCAACACTGTTTGCTAGTATTTTTGTGTACAACTAGATCATATTCCCCATGGCATAAAAGGGAAATAAATGTAAAAAAATCAGTACTTGCTAATTTGATTTTTAGGAAATAATTATTTGTATATTTTCTTTTGAAATTTAATGTACACATTATTTTGTGTGCCAAAAATTCTGTCAAGAGTTTTACTGCACTTGAGTATATTTAAAAACATAACATATGTACATTGATTTCTTGACATTTAAATCACGTCATGGAAATAGATCTTACCCCACTAGCTAGGCTGGTTGCCACAAAATGAAAGAAACTATAAAATAGAAAGTTGAAGCTCTGATTCTTACTGGAGAGCGGTCAGAAATTCTTTGGGAATAAAGCAATAGTTGTCAATTGTCTGTCTAATGAAATTTCTAAGCCTTTTAGTGACCCTAGGAGTTTTTTATTTCTTTAGCTCTCCCCTGAGTAGCAATCATAGAAAAATGAGAAAAATAAAAGAGAAATCTCTTTAATGTAATCCCTTAGAAAATTCTTTGATTTGGCGTATGGTTAGAGAAGGATGTAGACAGACATACTCAAAATAGCTAACATTATGGAATTCTACTCTATGACAGGCAGTTCCCTGAAAATTATGTATTTGAATTACAAGCACACTTTACATTGCTCATTCTTTTCCTTTGCTATACTGTACAATAATAGTATTCCCCCACACATTAGTATATCTTTCATTTTATTTAAATTCAAATATGTTTATTATGTTCTGCAAGCAAACAGTCTGACTGTTTTGAGCATAAAAATGAATCAGAATCCTCATAAGCATCTGGAAATGACATGATTTTCTTTTAACTTGAATGCTGCTAAAACCAATTAAGAATTTCTATTGTGAAGTACAAATTCATGTATTTAATATTGAAAGGAAAATAAGATATGGAAATTCATAAGTCACATAAAAAACTCAATCTAATTTGAACATAGTCTCTGAAACATAATGTAGTTATGTATATATTAAATTACAAATTTGACCGATTGCCTTTAAACAATTTAATTTTACACTATTGCTATTGCTCATATACTCTAATAAAAAGAAACAAAAACAGTGTTCAAACAATGTATATGCTTATTTAAGTTACCTTGTAAGATTTATTTTTTAAAAAA